>NC_056748.1:1030746967-1030831967 GCF_019279795.1 Protopterus annectens
GTGGATAAAGTGTATCCTGTAAAGAAATTAACACATTTATAAAGGAGTTGATTAATTTTGCTCACTGAATGTGTGATTCCAAAACAGCGTATATTTAGTGATGTCACCTTTCAGCACTTTGATCTCGAGTTCGGTTTTTGAGGTGCCTTTTGTACAGAATGTGCACTTTCTCCGTTTCCTTTCAAATGTCAAAGACATGCAGTAGACTAGTTGGCAATACTCCAAACAGTGTAAAGGAGTGTGTGCTAGGTGTGAATGTGTGCAAGTCTTGCAGTGGGCTGGTGCCCTATTCAGAATTAGTTTCTCTGCCTTGTACCCATGAGTGCTGCAATATGATCCAGATGCCCTACAGATTTGAAATAGATTATATGAGTAATTGAAGAATGAATGAATGACTGGATATTTAATTCCATTTATCAGAAATAAAAGTACCATATAGAATGGTTATGTAGGGTACTCAGTTGGCAATAACCAGATAATTGTAAGTATTTGAGTTTTTCATATGGATTACTGCTGCATTATAATACCAGTGGTGAGGTAGTAATTCTTTTTTCAAACACTTTTAGTGAATTTTCACTTGTTACATAGGCAAATTTACATTCATATAAAAGTAATCAAACTATATTAACATAAACATTATACTTCACATATATTGCTATATATCATATAACCTAATCAATATTGCATAATTTATTCAATTCCTGCCTTTTTTTAAGCTAGCCTTCTTTATTAAATCATCACTTACTGCATAAACAATCATAGATTTATGTAAATGAAAACAAAACACACCGACACAATCCTAGTCTCAAACATTTTACACCACAAGCCATACTGACACACTCCCAGTTGCAAACATTATACATCACTTATAATCTACCCAGTCTTTCTCAGTCAGACATTATATAGCTCATTTAAGTCACCACCATTTAGACCTCATGCCTCCCTTGTATGTATTGTTCCCACTATTCGCACTTTTTTCCTGTGTGGTTTGCTCCTAACCTTTTCTAAAGATCTCAATTCCAGTTGTTTTATCTCTGTTACTATATTCACTACTTCCAATGTAGTTGGTTTAGATTTGGATTTCCATTTTCTAGTAGTTGCTTTTTTGGCAGCTGCCATTAGACACAGCAAGGTCTTACCATGTCTAGGCAATTCCGATTCTGTATCATAGCTCAGAATAATTCTCTCCATCCTCAGACTAATCTGCCCACCCAACATCTCTGACAGTGCATCCCACAGGAAATCCTTAAAGTCCACCAACTCACCGCACCCCCAGAAAATATGTTACCAATTGCCTCTTTCTTCCCCTTCACACCTCCAACATTTACTGTCTGCATGAGGAAAATATCTCTGGAGTCTACTTTGGGTATAAAAATATTTATGTAAACATTTCCAGGCAAAAATCCTAAATCTTTTAGATTTTGTTGCATATTTGTGAGACATACATATATCCTCCCATTGTTTTTTTGTGAATTGCTTATCCATTCTCACTTCCCATTCCTTTCTAACCACGTCTGATTGATTCTTATCAATATCATGCAATATTTTATATGCCCTACTAATTCCTTTTTTAATGGCAGCTTCTGCTCTAGATTCTATCAAAAACTCTATCAGTGTTGGTCTTTCGTTTAGGACGCCCCCCCAGTTTTCTCTTTCCCTATACTCTGGTGTCAATCCCTGATAGGAAGGGTAATCTGTAACCTGCAGTCCAAATAAATTCTTGGCGTCTTCCCATTCTATCATATTTCCCCCTCTAGTTATTTGCTCCCAATACCTTTGTTCCTTTGCCAGTTTTCTCCAATAAATTTCGACCCCCTATTGTCTGTATCCTTAATTGCAGTCATACCCTATCCGAAGAATCTCCTTTCTCCGTTCCCATGTTGGTTTAGTTGTCAAAATACTTTCTGCTACTTTATGGATATAATATTTTGCATTACTATTGTTCTACTTAAAGGCATGCATCCAAAATCCCAGTTTCTCCTTGTGTCTTGAGCTTCCCCTGTGTTTCATAATAATCCCTTTCCACTTTGAATTACAGTTTCCTGCTTGTGCTGTGTATAGGAGTCTTAACTGTATAGCTCTGAAGTACCCCTTCAAATTGGGTAATCCCAATCCACCCTGTTCTACTGGAAGTATCAGATTATCCCACTTGACTCGTGAAGTCTTTCCTCCCATATAAACTCCTTCAGCTCTTTATTAATTGCTACCCACAACTTCTCTGGTTGATAAAAATATAGCTGACTTGCGTAAAACTAAAGGGACTAAAAACATTTTAACTGCTTGCATCTTACTATACATATCCATAAAACAAAGCTTACATTTTCAGTTTTGTATGATCTTTTATTTAGTCTCTTCCCACATTTCCTTAGTTGCCACACTCGAATCATTTTTACTCCAAACTCAGAGATATGATTTTTATCATGTCCCCACAAATATGGGTATTCCTGAACCAGTTCATGTATGGGTGCATAATTTACTGCTATTGCCTTTGGTTTAGCTTCATTAATTTTGTATCCCAAAAAGATCTGAACTTGTCGGTGTTCCACAACTCTGTAATGTCTTTTTTTCTGGTTTTGTCAGGTACGAAATATCATATACAAATAAAGCCAGCTTTTCTTGACTACTATACCAGTTATATTCTTGAATTTCTGAGTCCCTTATTTTCTTTGCCAATGGTTCTAAATGTTGTGCAAATAAAGGGGAAAGAGGATACCCCTGGCTGGTTCTTCTGCTCGTGTAGAACTTATCAGAGAGGACCCCGCTCACTTTAATTTTCACCTTTGATCCCTCCTATATTCTCCTAATCAATCTTATAATTTTTTCAGGAAGAGGAAATGCTCCCATTGCCCTGTTGATAAAATCCCAGCTTACTCTGTAAACTGCTTTCTCTGCATCAAGACCCACCAACAACAATGGTATTTTCTTACATTGTGCTTCCCTGTGGATCATCAGTGTTCTGTTAATGTTGTCAAATGTTTGCCTCCCCTCCACAAGACCACATTGATCCATATCTATCAGTTTTGGCATTACCTTTGCCATTCATTTAGCCATTATAGTCTTGAACACTTTATAATCATTGTTTAGTATTGAAATGGGCCTCTGAAGCTGGATCTGATGGAGCCTTTCCCCCTCTAGGTATTACAGCTGCCACTGCTTTCTTCTAGGATGGTGGTACTTCTTATTTTTTTAAGATACGGTAAAAACCTTCCGGATCTTTATCATTTTATTCCTCCTAGCTTCCAAACTTCCACCTGAATACCATGTATTCCTGGGGAATTATGTGTAGATTGGTTATACAACACTATTTTTCTCATTTCCTCCTATCCTGTTAGTAATTGAGCCTCATCTGCCTCTAACCTTGACATATTTAATTCTTCCATAAACATTTCCATTTGTATCTTTTCTTGATTTTCATATTTCTCTTTATAGAGACTCTTATAGTATTTCTGAAATATTTCTAATACCTCTAGAGAGGATCTGTTGTTAATTTCTTTGTTATAGGCTCCCTAAGTTTGGTGACAGCCTTGTCTACTTTGTTGCCTAAGTCGCCGTGGTAAAAGTTTGTGTGCTTTAGTGTTATCAAAAAAAGTTGCTTTAACAGTGATCTTTCTAAGCTTGTGCGTATTATCGAGGTTATCCTTTATTTTCTGCCTAGCATTTTGCAGTTGATCATCCTCTTGTTCTGTGAGATTCCCCCTATTCTGGAATTCTTTAACATTTGTCATTCCCGCTAAATAATTCTTGTTGCTGCTTAACCATAGCTCCATTTTTTTTATTTCCACCCTATTTTTAAATTCCACCGTAATTTTATTCCACTCCCTAGCTATATTTTCAGAAGAAAATTATATTCTCTCTAACAGCTCCTGAATAATTTCCACTATCAATTCCTAAAATTCCTCTCTTTTCAACAGATGGGTGGGAAAGTGACAGTGTCTCATTTTTATTTCATTACCCTGTGTTTTTATTTTAGCTATTGGTGCATGATCTGAAATAGTTATTTGGCGGGTATCAAGATCTTCAATTAAGTGCACATGTTCCTGTGAAGTATAAATTCTGTCTAGCCTAGCCCAGTTTTTATATCTTGGGGAACATGTAAATTAATTCTGAAATCCTATTACTGAATTCACATCTTCCATGTCAAATATTTTCATAAATTTCTTCAAAAATCTACCCTCCTTTGTTGTATTTTACCTTTTGGGCCCTCCAGACACATCTTCACTGCTGCAAATCAAATTCCAGTCCCCACCCATAAGTAATATTCCTTGCTGAAAACTGAATGTTCTGTAGTCCTATCTTGCCTTCATTCTTACACTTGGGTTCGGAGCTGAACCTCTGCTCTGACTCTGCAATTCTCTAGCTCAAAATCTTCTGGTTGGCTCATGGCTAGGAGGTATTCCATAATGCTCAGACCTGCTTCTTCTTGGCCGTGGCCAAGTGAAAATTTTTTCTACTCGTTTTCAAGTTATTGCTTCCCAGAGTATCTGTATTTACTGATTTAGTGATAGTTTATAACCTGTGTCTGTTTTAGACATTTTTTGGCATTGCTTGCTGTGTTTGTGCTGTTTTGTACTTTGCTGATTGGCCTTTTGTTTGTATCCCTGCATTGCTTTTGTCTCCCCTTTGCTGTGCGGTTTGCTTACTAATTGTTCTCTCTCTTCACCATGGGCTAGGCCCGTTTAAGTTAGAGGACCTAGTCCTCTGTCTGTCTTTATTGTTTGCTCTTTACTTGGCTTCTGGCATTGGTGTTTAATTAGTGTAGCAGCAAATATGTCTAAGGATACTAAGGACTACAAGCCTTTGGTCTTTAAAAAATTTACGAAGTGTGCCCAGAAAATGTCTTTGACAGATGGGCATAATCTTTGTCTACTGCTTAGGTGCTATTCACCTTCAAGAGTCTTGCTCATTTTGTTATGACTTTAGTCCCCGTGTTCTTCAAGAGAAAAAGAATAAACTCATTTTGAAAGGGTTGTTAAAGCATTCTTTTGAGGATGAGTTGGCTTCTTCGTCCTCTAGTTCTAAGTCACCATCTTCCAAAAAAGACAAAGCCAAATCCACCAAAAGGTGGTCTCCCACTCATTCGGTGTCGTCAGAGCTGCCAGACAAAATTGCCAAACTGACTACATCCTCTTCAGATCCACTGGTTTCGGTACAGACAGAGGTTTCTGATGTGGAACATTCAGTTTTGGTTCCAGGTGTTTCAGAGCTGATAACTGAGTCTGTGTCTCAGAGCCAGTCAGCTGAAATCTGCCCGGTCTCTCCGATACTCAGGTAGCCTATTTTTCAGTGGTTTAGGTCCCCCACTTTATCCTCAAGATCCTCTAGGAGCCTTTCTGATGAGGACATTGAGAGAGTGGTGTACATACTCCTCCACACTTCGGCGCTGGCAAATTTACTTTTGGCTCCATCCCAGTCGGCTCTGGAGCCTAATGTACCCATACACCCTGTCGATGTTCCTCCTCCGAGCCACTCCGGCGCATTGGAGCCAGAGATGTCAGTGCCACTTGTTGTGGAAAGGTCGGTTCCAGCTACCTCAGTTGGTCTCTCAGTTCCGATATCAGCTCTGACCCCTTCTGTGCCATCTGTGGGGTCTAGGGTCCTAAGCTCTCAGGTTGGGCCCGAGGGGAAAGCTTGGACCCGAACTTCAGTTCAGAGTCTACCTCTCAGTGCTTCGGCTCGGGTGAGTTTGGACACCATATCAGCATCGGAGCCCATCTCCTCAGCACCGAGGACTGCCTCCACACCTTCGGAGCAGGGGGGCATTCTCGGAGCCGGGAGGGTCAGCTTTCGAGGTGGAGTGTTCTGTCTAAGTCTTCAGTTCCAACCAGGGGTAACCGACACTCTTCCCCCTAAAGCACCAACTTCAGTCTGAGCACCTTCTCTCATCCAACACAGCAGAGACTCTCAGCCTCAAGAATCCTCTTTGAGTGGTCCCCAGTCTTCCAAGGTCTCTCCAGAATATTCTTTTGAGGAGCGTCCTCGGAAGAAAACTTGTAAGAGGAAACATGTTGACTCCCCCGATGAGGCCATTACATCAGACACTGACCTCGAGGAGTCAGAAGGGTTTCCCAAGTCGTCCTCTGATGATATCTACTTCATAGATAGCCTTGAGATCCTGAAACAGAGAGGTGGCTGGCCCACCACCTCCCCTTCTGATGAGGAGTCAGTGTACCTGAAGGCGTTCGGGTCTCAACCCTTGCCTCTTGGGTGTCTCCACCTTTTGACGAGCTACTGGATCTAGTGAGTCAAAAGGTGTGGGAATCTCCTGGTACTGTGAAACCGGTTCCTAGAAGACCTAATAAATTCTTGTCAGCACCTCAGGACAAAGATTTTCTCACTAAAGGCGTGCCAGTAGTTGCCATGGTGGTGGCAGCAGCCACAAAAAAGGAACTTTCTGAAACTTCCTCCACTGTCCATCCACCGAACAAGGAGTCTCTAACGATGAATAGGTACAGGAAGCGTATCTTTTCTTCAGTGGCTTTTACACTCAGATCACTGAACTACCTGTCTCACTTCCCTAGGTTCCAGAGAGATCTCCTAAAAGAACTGGGAGAGACTCTAGAAGGTAACTTATCTGAAGCGGTGTCTGATGTCTACCTTAAATTCTATCATAAACTCCTCCATGCGGCTGATATCCTATGCGGCTGATATCCTATGCAGCTGATATCCTATGCAGCGGATAGAGTGAGTAGGGCAGCGGGTTCAGGAGTTTCTCGTAGAAGACACTCCTGGATGCACTTGTGTAACTTTGCAGAGGCCATTAAGTCTACATTTACCAACGCTCTCTTTGATGGAGCCTCGTTGTTTGGACCCAAGGTAAAGGACACACTCACCAGGTGCAAACAGGAAGGAAAAACTCTGTCTGCCATGGGAGTCCATTTTTCCTTTCAATTCTAGACCCTATCCCAAAGGGCAGAAGGGCTGTAAAATATGGTTCAAGGGGTCACAGAGGTTTTTTTCAGGATGCACAGGGTGATTCCTTCTCCAGAGGCAGAGGAGGAGGAAATAATGGTAGACGCCACCCTAGAGGCAGGGGAGACCCGCAGACCCAGGGAGACTGGGATTCCTTTTGTGGTCATCCCTATCAGCGCTCCTGAAAGGAGGCCCAACTATGCGTCTCTGGAGCCAGTCGGGGGACGTACTGTGTACTAAGGATAATTACCAGAGGATACCATATTCCCTTCTCTTTTTCCCCCTCATTGTATCAGACGAATCACAGACGTTCCACCCAATCACAGGAATTCAGCAACTCTAGAAATCCAAAAGTTGCTCGTAAAGAGAATAATCCAACCTGTCCCTGCAGACCAAGTAAGATTAGGGACTTGCTCCAGATTATGTTTGACGCCGGAAAGAACAGGGGACATGAGACCCATCTTGGATCTCATCAAATTGAATGAATCTGTACAGATGTCCAAGTTCCGAATGGTCACTTTACAGTCGACACTCCCGTTGTTAGGGAAAGACATTTAGATGTGCTCCATAGATCTCCAAGATGTGTACTACCACATCAAAATGGACAGAGCATCAAGGAGTCATGCTGGGGGCCAGTCATTATCAGTTTCGTGCCCTGCCCTTTGGTCTCACCACAGCCCTCAGGGTGTTAACCAAATGTATGTCAGTGGTAATGGCTAACTTGAGACGCCTTGGATTCCAAGTGTTTCCATACCTGGATGACTGGCTCTTGACTGCCATCACCAGGCATCTACTATTCCAGGCCAGGGACGCCACCATTTCTACTTGCCTGTAGCTAGGGATTACAATAAACTGGCACAAATCTGCACCATCGCCCTCTCAGCATGTGAATTTTATTGGCGCCGAAATAAATACCATCACAATGAGGGTTTACCTCCCCATAGAGAGAATTCAGAATCTCAGGCAACAAATTTTGAGTCTACTTCCTCAGCAGAAGGCAAAAGCAAAGACGGTGCTCAAATTGTTGGGGACGATGGCCTCTACAATAATTTTAGTCCCATTAGCCAGACTGCACATGAGGATTCTGCAGTGGCTACTTTTTGCCCAGTGGTCACTGCAGCATATTCCTCTTTCTCACCCCATTTTGATAACAGAATCGTGCAAACAGGATCTTTGCTGGTGGACCCAGGCAAGTCATATGACCACAGGCAGACATTTTGTTCAGTCTCCCCCTGTCGCCACCGTGACTATGGATGCCTCTCAGGGTGGGTGGGGGCATTATCTAGGGAGAGCAGTCCAAGGCACATGGCAGGAAAACAAGGCTCATTTACATATCAATGTCTTCGAGATGAGAGCAGTGATTTCTGGCGTTGCAAGCACTTCACAGCTTTCTCCCTCTAGGGACAATTGCGATCCACTCTGATAATATGTTGGTGGTTTGGTACATAAACAAGGAGGGACCAGATCTTTATCCTCTTTGCAGAGTGGCCCTTCATGTGTGGGAGTGGACATTGTCTTCTGAATGTTTTCTGATTCAACGCACATTCCGGGGAAAACCAGTGTGATAGCCGACAGGCTCAGCAGGGCTATTCTAATGTCTCACGAGTGATCTCTGAACCCACACACTGCGGAACAGATTTTTGGCAGATGGGGTCAGCCTTGCTGCGATCTTTTTGCCACCCCTCTAAATACCAAATGCAGCTGCTACTTCACCCTAATCCCCCTGAAGGGGGAGGCACCCAGAGATGCACTCGTTCACGATTGGCCCTCTGGACTTCTCTATGCATTCCCCCTGATATTGAAGGTAATTCTGAAAGCAATGTCCTTGAGAAGCAAAATGATCCTCATTGCTCCCTACTGGCCTCACCAGATTTGGTTCTCCTTCCTCAGGCGCCATCTAATGGAAGAACCTTGGACTCTGGACCCAGTGCCAGATTTACTGACACACGTCAGGGGTGTTCCTTCCCTCTCTCCAAACTCTCAGTTTGACAGCTTGGCTGCTCCAATTCCATCTCTAGTCAGGCTTCATGACTTTTCCCTTAATGTTGTTCATATTCTAACATCATTTCACAAACCTTCAACCAGAAAGACTTACACCAGCAAGTGGAAAAGGTTCTCCTTTTGGGCCCGTGAGAGAAACCTCGATCTTTATACAGCTCCCATCTCTGCCATTTTGGAGTTCCTTACTCAGTTGTTCCATCAAGGCTCAGCAGCTGCCACTATTAAAGTTCCACTGGCAGCTATTTCTACCTTTTATTTGGCTAATGATCCTAACCTTATGGAGCATAGATTGGGCAGAGCTTTCCTTAAAGGAGCCACATTATTACGACCTGTGGCACCCTGGGATTAGAAATTTTTACTTAAAAAAACCTTACTTTGAGCCTTTTTGAACCTTCGGCAACTTGTGACCTCAAGTTCATATCATGGAAAAACATATTTTTAGTGGCCATTACATCTGCAAGGAGGGTTTCAGAACTGCAAGCCCCCTCTATTAAGCCCCCTTATTTGGTGTTTCATAGAGATAGGGTTTCCTCACAGACCAGCCCTTCATTTGTTTCTAAGGTCCCTTCTCAGGCCAGTATTAATCAATCCATTGAATTGCCTGTTTTCTTCTCTAATTGTTCTGACAAGGCTGAGTACAAATTCCACCAGCTTAACGTTCATAGACAATTGCGATTTTATCTCGATAGAACTAAGAATTTCAGAAGGTCAGACCAATTATTTCCTTTTCGGATTCAAGGAAGGGGCCTACCAGTCTCCAAAACCACCTTGTCTCACTGGCTTTTCAGCTGCATTTCATTTATTTATACATCCAGTGGCAAAGATCTTCCCTTCAAGGTGAAAGCTCACTCTGCCAGATCTGTTTCTACTTCGGTAGCCTTTCAAGCAGAGATCCCTATAGATAACATCTGTGCAGCAGCAACTTGGTCTTCACCTCATAGATTCATTACTCACTACAAACTGGACGTGGCTTCCAGGAACAGGTCTTCCTTTGGTTCCACTGTACTCTGGAGCATTTTCCAGTGAGCCACCCAAGATAAAGGTGCTAGGGATGCTGTCCTGAGAGTAAGAATGAAGGCAAGATAGGACTACAGAATATAAAGAAGTTATGTAATTACCATAATATTCAATGTTTGTAGTCCATCTCGCCCTTCATTCCTATGAACCCTCCCTCCTACCTCCTCCTCCTTGAGGACCTGGGGGTATTGTGACTACTGCCTTATCTCTATGCTGAGACCTCTCTACATGGTTTGATGTTCTTCCTGTTTCACTGTTGCAGTCATCACATTTGGGTTATCTGCCTGCAGGTAGCCCTCAGCCGGCCTGAATATCAGATTCTTGGATTCCTGTGTCAGATGCTGTCCTCCTTCCATGACGTCAGGTCATCAGGGTTATAAAATATGCAGCCGACACCATTACATCAGTCTTTCTTGACGTGTGGTACCCAAAGCAGAGGCAGTTTGCAAGTGCTGGTCGGCAGACTCCTGAAATTTTCATTTTCGAGTTTCAGAACCGAAGTCTTAAAAAAAGATAAGTACCCCATTGGGGATCTGTTTTCTTGCTCCAACCGATGTCAGTAAAAGTTAACAATTGTCTTACATGCAGAAAGTAAATACCTCATAAACGTTTTCATTCCTACTGCATTCCTTGCTTAGGCCCAGACCACGATGTCCCTCATTGTCGGTTTTGTGCCTTGTTCAACCCCCGAACTCTTCGTCGTCGGGCTATTTTTGCAGCAAATTATTTTGGTACTCTATGAGTACTCTGAAATGGCTTCATTAAGCCATCTGACTACCGATCTTCCAGAAAAACATAAAGATAAAGAGAGACAGACCGCATAGGTTCAAAACTACCGACGACGCTTCCGTTAGGCTAGTCGCCAGTCTGCCGGTACTCAGTGAGGCGCTTTCTCAGCCCCTGATACCCGCTACTTAAGATTTGCAGGCCTCTACTGAGACCCATTCGGAGTCCGGTGTGCCGCGAGATGCTTTGACTATGGAACCTGTGGATGGGTTCAGAGCCGCTGTGCAAGCACCGGCTTCAGAGGGTGTATTCAGGCCTACAGATTTTCATGTTAAACCGACACCATCTTCTTCATCAAGGCCTAAACCTCGCTCCACGCCTAGAAAACCGACGTTCAAACCGCATGCTCAGGCCCATATGCCTAAAAAACAAATGCTTAGAATGGCTGAAGACCTTGTTACCTTAATTAGGGGAAGCCAACCTTCCCCCTCTAAGAGACCTAGAACTGATTTTCCTTCTGATTCTTCTGATCAAGAATCTGAGATTTCTGTTCCTTTTGATTACCAGGACTTGCCTTTATCTACCTGTGAGGATTCTGATGCAGAGGATTCCATTCCCTCTGTTTCCCCTCCAGAAGATTTTTCTTTTGGTGAAACCTTGCACACACTTAGGGAGCATTTCTGCTGGGAAAGCCAGGATTACTCTGACTCCAAAAAAAGGCTTAGGGAATTCTTACTCATTCCTCAACACAGGCCTTTAGCTATCCCTCCTGTTCTGGACATTGTAGATGATGCTTTCTTGGAATCTAGCCTTTCCCCAGACACTTTAGCTCCAGCTCCCAGAAAACCTGACCGGTATTAGAGTACGTGACTCTCACAAGTTCCTCTTCAAGAATCCTACTGTGGATCCAGAGACCATTTCCCAAGGACCAAAAGGCATTAAGGCTACTGTTGCCAAAAATCCAACCCCTTCTGATAGAGATTCTAGAGCCTTAGACAGATGAGGTAAGAAAGTATACACTTCTGCCACTTTGGCCATTAGGGCTTTAAATTGCCAGTTTCATATGTTAAAGTACCAGCAGCATATTATGGGACTAATTAAACAGAAAATTATGTTTGTTCCTGACTGTGCTGAACACAAAGAATTACAGGATTTAATGCATTCTTTAGAACAAGTTGGTAAACATACTTTGCATTGTGGCTTTGACTCTTTAGAAGCATCTTGCAGGGCTGCTGTCACTGGGTCTGTACTTGGAAGACATGCTTGGCTTAAGGAGCAAAACTTGCCAGATCATGTTAAAGCTAAATTACTGGATGCTCCCTTAAACCAAGACTGCCTGTTTGGCAACAAAGCAGAAGTCGTCCTCAAAAGGATGGAGTTGAAAGCTAAATCTATGCAAACTGTTAGATTTCCTACAAGTACAGCCTCCCAGATTTAGTAGACGTTGGCCTTCTAAGAACTGGTCCTTTCCAGTCTCTTCCAGGCCCTCTCAGTCCAAACCCAGGAACAGCAGACCACCTAGGTTACAGTCTCAGACTGTGCACATGTCTAAGCAGTAGGGGGCTCACACTTCTGAAGCAGGGAGCAGTAAACCACCCCCCTATGGAAAAATGGCACAATGACTTAACCTTAACCCTCCCAAGTCCTGCTCAACTGCCTGCTCCCTTAGGAGGAAAGCTCGCCTTGCATGCAAAAAACTGGGAACTCATTACCCAGGACAAATGGGTTTTGAATATGGTTTCCCAGGGTTACAGATTCCACTTCTATTCCCTACCAATCCCAAACGGTTGGCCAGACCTACCCCCAAATCAGTGGGTGGAGGCCCAACAGCAGGTTCTCTCTCTCTCCTAAGTATCAGGGCTATTCAGCCTGTCCCAGCAGAACAAAGGGGACAAGGTTTTTATTCAAGACTTTTCCTGGTACCAGAAAAGACAGCTCCTGGCGTCCTATCCTAGACCTCTCTATTCTAAACACCTTTCGGGTAATCCCAAAATTTAAAATGCTAACACTTCAACAGCTTCTTCCTATGCTAGGCAGAGATGCCTGGTTGGCAACCTTAGACTTAAAGGAAGCTTACCTGCACATTCCAATAAGGGAATCTTGCAGGAAATACTTACGCTTCAGAGCAGGCTCCATGCACTATCAGTTTTCTGCACTTGGCTTATCTACTGTGCCCAGGGTATTCACAAAGTGTCTAGATCCAGACATTGCATTTTGCAGGCAGAGAAATATTCAAATATACCCATACGTGGACCATTGTCTGATCCAGGCAAAAAGCCAGGACTTGCTATTACATCTGGCATTTGTAAAGAAACTTCTATCCTCTCTGGGGTACACTGTAAACAAAAAGAAATCTCACCTAGTACCCTGCCAACAGATTGTATTCCTGGGAGCAAGCTTGAATACAACTTCCTAGATGGCTTTCCTCACTCCAGAGAAACAAGCTCATTTGACAACCTACTTCAAACTATTGGCCACAAAACCCCAGCTATCTGCAAGGAAAATTCTGCAAGCCCTGGGGTTCATGGCTTCTTGTATTCTACTAACTAAATATGCAAGACTACATATGAGGACACTACAGTGGTATCTAAAAAGCCTATGGTGTCAACATTCTCAGGACCCTGGAATCAATGATTCCTGTCATTCCTTGTATAAAGACAGAGTTCCTTTGGTGGGCAGAGGCCTGCTACCACAAGGGGCTCCCTTTCACTCTACCCCTGCTGCCCAACTCCTAACAGACGCATCAGACTATGCATGGGGGGCTCACTTGGCAGGGCAGTGCATTCAGGGCAAATGGAACCGAGACAGATGCACTTACATATCAACCAAAAAGAAATGTTAGCTGTACAGAATTCCCTGACAGCCTTCAAAGTCCGCATTCTTCCAGGACAACTATTGGTAAAGACAGACAACACCCCAGTTATGTGGTACATAAAAAAGCAGAGGGGAACCCACTCGTTTCCTCTCTGCAGATTAGCCATGGCTCTGTGGAACACAGCCTTCAGCTACCAAGTGCACCTACAAGATTAATTCCTGCCAGGCAAGCTAAATTCACTGACAAACGACTTAAGCAGAAATCTCATGGACCCACACGAATGGAAACTGGAGCCAAAAATATTCAACCTCTTGAGGAACAAATGAGGGACTCCAGAGGTAGACCTGTTTGCCTCCCCTCAAAACTACCAGTTGGACAAATTCTGCACAAGGATTCCCCACAAGCAAGCTTGGAAAGTGGATGCCCTGTCCTTTACCTGGGAAAGCCTCTCTGTTTATGCCTTTCCCCCTCTACCTCTCCTCTTGAAGATTCTGCTAAAGATCAAACAGGACAAGCCAAGAACAATACTGATTGCACCAGACTGGACACGCCAGCACTGATACCCCCTCTTGCGTAGTATGACACTGCTGGAACCATGGTACCTGCCTCAGACCCCTTCCCTGCTGTCCCAGCAGGCGGACCAGATTCTGCACCCTTAGCTTCAAACCATGAACCTTGCAGCCTGGCTAATTCCTTGAGCTCTTCAATAGCATCCCTCAGTAAGCAGGTGCTAGATGTCATTCTGGAGGCAAGGAGGGCCTAGTACTAGAAAATCCTATGCTGAAAAGTGGAAAAGATACTGTTCCTGGAGCCAGACTCTGGGGATGGGAGCAACTGTGCCCAGCTTACCTCATATTCTTCAGTACTTAACAGAAATGCTCCACTAGGGCCTATCCTTCTTGTCAATTGAAATTCATGTCTCTGCCATTTCAGCTCATTACAAAACTGAGCTCAAGCCTCTTCTCCTACCCTCTGCTAAAACAATTCCTTAGAGGGGCTAAAAATTTAAGACCCTCCCCAGGAGAGCCCCTACTCCAGCCTGGGACCTTAACTTTGTATTGGAAAAGCTCACTCTCCCTCCCTTTGAGCCAGCTGCAACAGCAGAGTTGAAATTCCTTTCTTGGAAAAACAGCATTCCTTCTAGCCATCACTTCAGCAATAAGAGTGAATTACAGGCCCTCATGGCAGTGAAAACCCTTCATTATCTTCATGCAGACAGGGTTTCCCTCAGAACCAATCCTTCCTTTATGCCCAAGGTGGTGTCTAGTGTGGCCGTAAATCAGTCCATTCACTTGCCTACTTTCTTCCCTAATCCACAAAACAAAGGAGAATGAATACTGCACTCTCTGGACGTGCACAGACAACTTAGATTTTATTTGGACAGGACCAAGCCTCTCAGGAAATCTGAACAGCTGCTAGTTGGCTTTGCTACGGGGCAGAGGGGAAGGCCTTTTCAAAGCAAACCATTTCCAAATGGGTAGCCCATTGCATTAATTTCTGCTACAAGCACCATGGAAAATGTACCCCACAGGGAATAAGATCACATTCCACCAGGGCTGCATCTGCCTCTGCAGCCTTTCTCAGAGGAGTCCTTACTAGGGACATCCTAGAAGCTGCTAACTGGAGCTCTGTACATACCTTCACCAAGCATTACCACATGCCCCTTTTTTCTAAATCCAGAGCTGGTTTTGCCACTGCAGTCTTGCAGGGCTTAATAGCTGGCTCTAATGCTCTCTAACTTCCTCCTCCCTTCCTTAGCTTTGGGAATCAACCCAAATGTGATGACTGCAACAGTGAAACACGAAGAACATAGTACAGTTGTGTACATTTACCATAAATGTAGATGTTAGAGTGTATTCACTGTTGCAGTCCTGGTTACCCTCCCTCCAGCCCCCTGACTTCTCTTGGCTCTACCTTTCCTTCTTGTTTGGTAAATTTAATTTTTCTGGTGCATCTGCTTTTTGATGGAGGTGTACCATAACATGTAATTGCTTCCCATTGTGGGGGCACCTGACATCTGGGGCAAGAAAAACCTGATGTAATGGTGTCGGCTGCATGTTTTATACCCCTGACAACCTGACATCATGGAAGAAGAGACTGCATCTGATGCAGGAATCCAAGACTCTGGTATTCAGGCCAGCTGAGGGCTACCTGCAGGCAGATAACCCAAATGTGATGACTGCAACAGTGAATACACTTGAGCATCTACATTTATGGTAAGTGTACACAACTGTACTTTTTGTCTCTATATAATTACTACTTGCAGCAAACAAGATTCTAGGGAATGTTAGCTGTGCATTATGGGATGCCTCCTAGCCATGAGCCAACCAGAAGATTTTGAGCTAGAGAATTACAGAGTCAGAGCCGAGGTTTGGCTCCGAACCCAAGTGTAAGAATGAAGGGTGAGATGGACTACAAACATCGAACGTTATGGTAAGTACATGACGACTTTTTATTTCTCCCAGAATTTTGTTAGGCCCCATTATAGCAGTTTTAGGTGGAATGTAAATACATGCCAGTGTAATCCTCCTCCCTTGCCAGTAGCCCTTTAACACTACCAATATGCCATTATTATCCGCTTTATCTTCTATAACAGCGGTGGTGGTGCTGCGGAAAATTGTCGCCTCATAGCAAGATGTTGTCCTGTTCGATTCTCAGCTAGAGCGTCTTCTGTGTGGAGGCATACGTGAATGGGGCGTGCCTTCGTTGAAGGTTGTGTGTCAGGGCTGGTAACCCGGTACGTAAAAATCCACTACCAATCATTAGTGGACCGGAGTTCTGCTGTGGAGACCCCCTAACCGGGAAAAGCCGAAAGACACAAACAAACAAATCCGCTTTATCTTCTATCTTTATTGAAGCTTCTCTTGCAATTAATATAAGCACTCCTGTTTTCTTTTGTTCCAGGTATTCCACTGAATAACCATTCTGAAAACCTTTCTTTATCAAATTCACATGTTCAGTTCTTTCCAAGTGTGTGTCCTGTGACTTAACTATTAGCACTCTAATTTTTCTAATATAGTTCTCTACTCTTCCTTGTTTGTATTTATCTGTGAGGCCATTTGCATTTAAAGACATTAAAGAAAGCATCATTATATTAGTTATTTCCACTTTTCATGTATAACACCTTTTTTTGTTAAACGTCTAGTTACAGCTTTTGTGTTACATGGATACGCTGTTTGGCAGGTTGAACTTTTATACAGTAGTTTCTTGTCATGTTGTCACCTCACAGCAAGGGGTTTTCCAGTTGGGTTCTCAGCTGGGGGTGCCTTTTGCACTGAGTCTGCATGTCCTCTCTGCCATCACATGGGTTTCTCCTGGTGCTCCAGTTTCTTCCCACATTCCAAAGACATGCAGTAGGTGGATTGAACACACTAAATTGGCCATAGTGTGTGTGCCAGAGTGTGTGGTGCGAATGAACTGCTGAGGCACAGATAGCCACTCAGCATTGTAAACCTTGGCTCAAGATGATTGTCACTGTGGAAGTGACCCCCCTCGACCCCATGTGCAAAATGGGAAAAGGGGTTATGGATAGATGGATGGATATACATTTGAGCCTGTGACTTTTTGTTTTATTGAAAGTCCTCAAACAAAAAAAAAAAAAAAACACCCCCAATACCCGCCTAAAACCTATTAATACTAACACACAAAACGATGTATACCTTTAAATATTGAAGTTTTACCCTCCTAATAGGAACAAAAGTCACAAACTGACAGCCGTACTCCTAGACTTGAATTAACCTAAAAGAAAGGTCATCCATGCTAAAATGCATGGTGCAGCATGTGCTTCTGCTAAGTATTGATTGGTTTTATCTAATCTAGCTCTTCTAGTTTTGAAAACCCCTGAATGTTTTCACAGAACATTAACTACATTGGGAAAATGCTTTCAGAGAACATTATCTACTTTGGGAAAATGCCTGAATACTTTCACTGTTTTTTTTTGTTTGTTTTCCTCAGCCAATCACTGTCCACCAGACTGTAGCCAGTTTCTCTTTATCAGATTGTCTCCATGGAGACATTAGAATCAGGCAGCCAGTTTTATTTATCAGATTGTTTCCATGGAAACATGAAGACCAGCTGCAGAATTGTTACTGAGCATACATTTATTTGCTAGAAAAAATCCTCATAATATTCAGTGTTCTTTTTCATTTACTTGCTCTTTCAAAACTTGTTACTATATCAGTCCATTTCTCCATGCAAGAATGTAATAGCACATTAATTTTTCTTTTATCATGCTTTTAACCACACTGTTTTTAATATATTGCAGTGCCTACATTTCTTAATACTGAACAAGAAATGTGAGAGAAGCGAGAAGGAAAAGAAAAAAAACAGCAGCACCTGTATACAATCCCCATTATACTTAAAAATAACTGTAAAAGCTTTACTTTATAGCATGTAAAGGAAGCCCCATGGCACAAAATTGGTAATATTTAAGAAAAACTCTTTACGTACAGTTACCTTTCTCCCTCCTGTTCTGCTCCCGAAAGCACTTTTCCGAACTTTGATGACATGAAGTTGGGCATATGGTTTAGAGTCCTCCAGAAGTCCAACAAATTCTAATCCAATATTACCAGATGATCTTGTTATGTCATATTTCACAAATATAATTATTGCATTGTGATCCCATATTAAGTTATGGGGCCGGATTCACGAAGGCTTGCATAGAGTCTGAGTAGTGTAAGACTGCAGACAGACAATATTTCTACCGAGCGATCCAGCAATAGCCGGTAGGGGCTTGCATGAGAGCTTCTAAAGCTACTCTTGCACAGACAGTGTTATGGTATGCAAATTACCTAATTTGCTGCTGAAAGCTATGCAAATGAGGTAAATTTGCGATCCAGGAAACACTAACCTGTCCGTGTAAGAGTAGTGTTATTTGCAGAAATGTACTCCATTGGTAATGGAGTACCGTTCTGCAGATAGCTAAACAGAGCCATGACAGCTCCAAATAAAGGATGCATCTAGTTGAGGAAGCATGCCAATGGCCAAATATAAGGCCATTGGCATTTGCAAATGTTGTAAATCCTTAAAATCCATTTTTTCCCCGATCGCTGATGTTTAAGCGTAGCGCAGTGCCACACAAATGTGCGGAGCCAAAAATGGGCATTTTCACTAAAAAGCTTGTTCTGCCATGCAGGTGAATAGCAGGCTGAAAACAACATGGCCACTGAGTAGTGGTTGCTAAGGGGGGGAAGCTCAGTGTGAGAGATGTAACCAAGCATTAGTAGGCAATCCTTTGCAAATGAGGATAAGGATAATGAATCCCAGTTTTCCCCGGCATGTGAGCCATGTCCCTAGAGTGTAAGTGTAGGAGTAGGGGAGTAGTAGATAGGTGACATCATGAGGGGGTATGTCTGAAAGACTGTAAGCTTATTGGAGCACCGTGGCTTATGTTTGCCCTGAGTTGCTCAGGATTGCAAGAGGCGTGTCTACAGTTCTAGCTGAAAACAAGAAACCACAGGTGTACGCCATGGATATATCTGAAATTTCTTGCAAACGGGCGCACAGCGTGTGCGCATGTGTGCACCCGTGTGCGCATGTTTGCGCGGTGCTGCCCTGGGCGGAAAAAGAAAGGGAAAAGGAAGGAAAAGAAGTAGTAGGAAGTTAACCAAGGAGAACTAGCAAAGCTGCCAGGTGAAATATATCAAAATCAACCAATTACACAGGCAGTAGATTAGCCCAGCCCAGCCCAGCACTTTCAACTCTGCAAACAGGAGTCTACCCTGTTTTTTCCCCAAGAACTCTGCAACACTGCAGTATACAAAGAGTGAAAACTTAAAAAGTAAAGTCAGACAAAATGTTAGGGGCTGCTGTTGCCATCATAAACCAACATGTGCAAGATGCTGAGCAACCCACAGTGAGGAGACTGAGAAGAGTGTACAGACCCAGGGTAACCTACCAGGGGCTACATGAGCTGGAGATAGTGGAGCGTTATATAGTGGACAGAGACCTCCTGCAGCAAATTGTTGAGCTGTGCCGGCCACGCCTCACACACAGAACCAACAGAGGGGAACCCATCCCAGTAGATACCAAGGTATGTGTTGGCCTATGAATACTAGCTACAGGTACCTTCCAGAGACCAACTGGTGATATGATGGGGGTTTCACAGGCATCGGCATCCAGGGTACTGCACCAGTTCCTGGATGCCATGTCAGCACATGTCGGTGAGCACATATATTTCCCCAATTCCAGTGAGGCATTGGTCAGCAATATGCGTCTTTTCCACCAAATAGCAGAATACCCTGAGGTAGTGGGTGCAATAGACTGTATGCACATACACATCAAAACACCACCCGGTGAGTGGGGTAGGGTCTACATCAACCGCAAGGGCTGTCCCTCCATCAACTGCCAGGTCATGTGCGATGCCCAGGGCATAATAATAAATGTGTGTGCTGGCTGCCCTGGAAGCTATCTCGATTCCCACATCTGGCATCTGATGCAGCTGTACCAGAGATTTGCCAATGGGGACATCCCTGACTGTCACCTAGTGGGGGATGCTGGATACACACTGGAGCCGTGGCTGATGACACCCATCAGAAATGCGCACACACTCGAGCAAGAACTCCATAATGAGGCACATACACAAACAAGAAACATTATTGACTGTGTGTTTGGGATGCTCAAGTCACTGTTCCGGTACCTGGACACATCTGGTGGAGCCTTGCAGTACTCACCAACTACATGTACCCAAATTGTCATGGTATGTGCCATGCTACACAATATGATCCTGCGAAAACAGCTGCAGCAGGAACAGCATGGGGCAGGGCCAAACAGCCTCCCACCATTGCCAAGGCTTGCACAGGCACATTGTGACTTGGAGGAGGAACAACCTGTGCCTGCCCCAGTAGGCAGAAGGAGGCATGCCCAGTACTCCTTGGCCTTGGCAAAGAGGCAACGCATAGCACATACTCTGACTCAGTAGGAACCCTGGAAATGACACCTCTCTCTCTCTGACTCGCACATACAATAAAAGGGATGCCTAACTTGACACTGTTTTCAAACATGTATAGGGAGTGTACTATGTGCATCTGACATAGGCAGCCCTGCAGCACCACCTGAGGCATGACTGCCCTATTTTAAGCAATATAAAGCACTGTTAAGCACATTTTACCACTATTTAGCATATTTAAACACAATTGCGCGGAGCTATGCACCGCACTAACTAGCACAACATTTGGCAACGTTGAGCAATGTTGGGTAAAGTCTGGCAAGGTTGGGCAAAGTTGAGCAAAGTCAGGTAAACATGCTCACACCTGCTTTACTGTTCCTTAAGCAGTCTGGTCTGCCCAGCAGGAAAATAAAAAGCAGTGACAGGGCTCAAACTCAGGATACTGTGCACTATAGTCAAAGTATTGAACCACTAAGCCATGACAGCATTTCACTGGTACAGACACAGCAGGACAATTGTAGACTAACACAAACAAATGCTGTATCATGCCCTCTGAAGAGGCATATGAGTAACTTCCCCCCAGGCCTATGCAGACAGATAACAGCAGGCCAGGCAGTGTGATGTGGGTTGGGTAGGCTATGAAGTCACAAACTAATATAAGTGAAATTGGAAGCTAAGATCTGTAGTACAGTAGTATGCCTCAAGCCAGTATGATAGGCAACAGTACAGACTGAAATGGAGTACCTGACATAGCAGTGCAGGCCTAGCAAATGTGTATACGTGTCAGGTGAACCCCTCATCCTATGTACACCCACAGTAACAATCAGGTGTGCCCCCCGGGTAGAAATGTACAACTAATAGCTGCCCCTCTGTATATAGAAATGTTGATAAGTCTATGCAAAGTGACTCATGGAAGCCCTGCAGGCGCAGTGTGCTTCCTGTCGATGTACAACACAAAGGTGAGCCCTTAAGTAAAAACCAACTTGATTTTTCACACACATATAGTATATATGTCCATACTGGGCATGCTCACACACACTAACAAATTTAGCAAATTTCAGTTAGCAACATACTGAAAGGTCATACTGGGCATGCTCACACAGGCCATGTCTGAGTACAGCAGTGGGCCACACATCTGGCAGTTGCCATTCTTACCCCAGAAACTTGTCACTATTCACCAATCCTGCCTTGCGCACACAGATATATGAAAACAGACCCATATAATATATTGGACTCCTGTCATAATCAAACTATGTACTACAAGTACTTAAGTTGTTCAAAGAAAGTGAAAATTCAAAGATCATCAATAAATCTCCGATCAGTATCATCAATAAACAGTGAGCACTCCTAACATTATCCAATCCATGTTCTGGCAAAAATATTATCAGAGTCCATAGAGAACCATGAAGCTTTCTTGTAAACTCATATATGTTCTGAGTCGGTGCAAACTGTAAATGAATACATGTACATGACTGACATTGCCAACATCTTGTCAGACAGGTTCATACATATTTACCCCCCCTCTCACTGACAAAAGGGCCCATTATCATACCTGGAGATTGTGAAAACCCAGAAATCACATATACAATGGTTAAACAGCTCTTTCCAAACCTAAAAACACAGCGTCTATGGGATAACATGGTTTCCCTAGCTGTGTCATATGTGAACTCCAAAACAAACAGACCCTGCACCTGAACAGTCTGTTGAGACTTGCACTCTGTACAGGATATGAAACTGTTGAATGGGTAAGAGCAACGTTTGGCACACTGCACAAGTGTTGGTGCACAACAGACCATGGAAACTATTGTCTTATAAGCCTACTAAGCCTGATCTGCAAGGCCATGGAGTCCATCATGATGGCACTCATAAACAGAGCTATTGGGAGCCTACAAACACCCAACCCCTACCCAGTTTGGTTTGATCAGGGGCAGATCATGGTTCCCAAACCTGCTAGACTGTTTTCAAGGCAGTCACCCAGGACATACATCAATGAAATGAGGTACACACGTCCCACATAGACCTTGAAAAGCCCTTTTCCAACATCCCAGACACATGTCGTATCCACAAAATCAACAGCCTGTGCATAAATATGTATGTCATCTGATGGATTGCCAACTGGGGCACAGATAGATCCCACAAGGTAAGAATTGTAGTCTCCTGTTCAAGCTGGTAACAACTGCTGTCCCCCATGGGTCAGTGCTGGGACCCCTCCTGTCTGGTGTATACTTTTCAGAAATATAGTCAAACACACGAGGGCTATGTTTAGCAAAGTTTGTGGATGACTGCAAAAAAGTTGTCATAATCGATGTTTGGGACAACAGAGACATCCTTAAAAAGGGTCTCAGTCAGACAGATGTGGTGTCACAGTTATGGCCTCGAGTTAGTCATACAAATACCACATAGGTGCCAACACCCTAAATATGGAGGTGATAATAAGGGATCTATGGACACGTGGATAGTCATCTCTACTTCCAGAAACACATTCACAAAGTGTTTAGAAAATCATGCAGTGTGTTCCCACAAATTGCTAAGGTCTTTGCATGTAGGTCAAAGGAGGTTCCCTCTACTCACCAGTCATCAGACCCATCAGAGAGGACCACAACACACTTGTGATGAATCTGACTAGGCACCTTCAGCAGCTGGAAAGACCACTGAAGTACCTCAACAAGAAGATTACTGGCTTCAGACAGTTGCCCCATGCAACAAGACTGAATTTAACTCAAATCTGTACTCTGTTGCATACTGTCTACTCAGGAGATCTCTGCTAGACAAACAGGTCCATGTCCAATGCAGAACTGATGTACATGCGCTATCTGAAGTAAACCCAAGCTCACTGTACCACATGCACTAGGGATATCATCATCACAACATTAAATAGAACATGTTGGAGGGATACATTACTAACTCACAGACTTCCCTTGCTTTGGAACAGGCTCCCAACCGACATTAAGCAGAGATCCTCACTGACACTCTTCCAGAGGAGCCTTGATGAGTATATGTGAAACTGAACTGTCACACCATGGATCACTTCATCAGCTCCACTACACAGAGGCCTAGGGAGCTAACTCCATGGGTGGTGATAGCTGCACACTCTGGCCATGCTAATATATGCCTTCAGGCAGCTAGCCTATTACCTATCTATGTACATATATATATATATATATATATATATATATATATATATGTATGTGTGTGTGTGTGTGTGTATATATATATATATATATATATATATATATATATGTAGGGGGTACACAGTATAATAAGCCAAAGATGGATGGGCAGAGATGTGTGTAAGAGGGTGACCATGACAGGGAGCCATCCAGGACAGTCCCACCCAGCACACGTCCTAATGGCACGAAAGACATGAGGTGCACATCTCTCCCACTGTACATAACAGCCACCAGTATCTGTAAGCATTACAGTGTATGTGGTCCATGTGCTTGCTGTGTAACATGACTGTACAATGAAGTACACATCTACTATCTGTAGACATGTACCTGCCACATAGGTTCGTAGGTATGTAGTAGACTATCTCCACGAAGCATATATCGGCCTACGCAAGTTGTGCAGCTTTCACCACAACATTGGGTAGTCTCCCAAGGCGTAGTTCTAACAGTTAGTGCCCTAAGCCCATTTCTAGTGGGGCTGCTGATGTGATGTCTGGCATGAATTGTCCGTTTCCCATCCACTCATCAAGGTTCCAATTGAAGTGTGTCAGCGAGGGGTTCTGCCTGATGTACACTGGGACTGTGTTCCACAGTAAGGCAAGTGTCTGAGATGGTACTCTATCCCACCAGCATGTTGTATTCATCGTTGTGATGAGGTTGATATCCCTGGAAATGTGTAGGGTGACTCAATGTTATCTGTAGATGGAGCATGTTCAACAGTTATGTGCTGGACATGGCTCTGTATGTTAGGCAGTGTGTACCTCTGTGTAGGCGGTACGCAACGAAGAACAGATTTAGTTTTACCAGTTGGGTTGCATAACACAACTGTTTGAGGCCAGTAATCCTCTTGGTGAGGTACCTATGTGGTCTCTTCAGCTGCTGGATATAAGTCAAGTACATCCAATATGGTGCACTGTACTCAATGATGGTTCTGATGACGTAAGAGTAGAGTGCCAACACTACCTCTTTGGATCCTGATGCAAATCCTTTGGGAGATCCTATGTGGCCCACCTAATCAACAATCACTTTGGCAACATGGTTGGCAAAGGAAAGATGACTATCTACTTGTGTCCTCAGATCCATTACCACCTTATCATTTTTAAGGGGGTAACACCTCTGTGGTAGTCTGTGGGTATTTTGTTTTCAACAAAAAGGGATCACTATGCATTCCTCCACAGTGAGCTTGAGGCCATGATTCTGACACCACACATCTGTCTCAGAGTCCCTTCTGGAGAATGTCTGTCATCCGGGGAATCTGTTATGGCAAACACTTTACAATTCCCAACAAACTTAGTCAACCACAACCCTCCTGTGTTGGCATGTACATTTGAGAAGTCTATACCAAACAGGAGGGACCCCAGGACTGAACCCTGGGGGACACCAGTTGTTACCAGTGTAGAGTCTGATATGTAGCCAGCAACTCTTAATGTGTGGGATCTATCTGTGAGACAGTTTGCAATCCATCTTGTGATTTATGGATTCATGGCCAGGTTGGTGAGTTCATCTATGATACCTGACTGGGGAATGGTGTCAAAGGCCTTAGCGAGGTATAGGCAGGCTGTGTTGAGCTCATTTCAATCATCTGTAGCCTGGCTAACTGTCAAAGAAATCCTCCCAGTTCAGGAGGCGTGGGCTGCATTTGACGAAGCCAAACTGGGTGTGCTCAACTGTGTGAAGGTTTCCAATCTCTGTATTGTTGACTTCCATTATGATTGGCTCCATTGCCTTGCAGAACACACTCGTCAGGCTCATAGAGCATGAATGCCAAGGGTTTTTTGTGGCCCCACCCCTGTGGAGTGTGAAGAACGTTGCTGTGCAACATTCTATGGGTACATATCCTGTAGAGAGCATGTAGAGAGAGGTGTAGGTATCCTTGATAAATATGGATACATCCTCACCCTATGTGCTATGATTCAGGTTCTGATGCTGGAAGGTATGGATTGAGTAGTATCCTGGTACTGCTGATGTGCTGTCTGGAGCCTTGAACTAGGTTTCTGTTACTGCACAGATATCAATATCCTCCATAATGAGAAGTGCCTCGAGTGTGTGCATCTGGAGGTTTAGACTTCTGGAAATGAGTAGCATTTAGCTCACTTTGTGGTTTTGTGTGTTGGTTAAGGGGTTTGGTTTGTCCTGCGTGACCGGTGTTCCACACCTGAAGTCAGCACCTCATTGGTCCCATCTGATCATAAGCTAATTGCCCTACATTTTCACATTCTGGACCCACACCCCCCATTAAGGAAACCATGTTAAAAATGTCTTCAAAGCCAAATTCATGCTTCTTAAGACAGAAGTTCTGAACTGCAGGACACCCATGCAGATGGACAATACAGTTACAACTACTGAATCCTTCCCAATTGCACTTTATAAGCACTTGCATGACTGCATGCATCGTGCTATCCCAAACAGAACCAAGATGCTATCCTCCAAGAAAAGGAAGCCAATCTGGTGTTCTCCTGCCATAAACAAACTGCACAACAGAAGGAAGAAAATGTTTCAAAAGAGGGTAAAATCCCATGAGTGGAAGAGCTCCATGGTCAACATCAGTAAGAAGCTGTAATCCCTGATAAAATCCTCCAAAGCTAGTTATGAAAACAAAATTGACACTGATTCTAAAGACAACCACAAAGCATTCTATAACCATGTCAAAAATCTCAACGGCAACACTCAGATCTGCTCTGAGTTGCAGCACAATGGCACTAAATATACAGACCCAACTGATATTGCCAACATCATGGCAGATAGGATCAGTGCTAACTTTACCCCCATCTCACCCATGAAAGAGCACATCTCTATAACGGAAGACTCCAGAGTTGCTGTCATCACGGCTGCACAGGTAAAAAACACTCTCCAAAGCCAGGAACACAGCATCCATGGGACCAGATAACTTCACAGGCTCTGTTCTACACAAACTACAGAATGAACAGGCACCACACTGATGTACCATGTTCAGTCATAGCCTCACCTCAGGCTTTGTGCCTGCTGAATGGCGCACAGCGACAGTTATCCCACTACACAAGGGTGGAGACACCACAGACCCCAAGAACTAGCGCCCCATTAGCCTGATGAGCCTGCTCTGCAAGGTCATGGAATGTATCATCATATAACTTATAAAAAAAGACATTGGTAATCTCCAAACTATGGACCACAACCATGTTTGGTTTGTAAAATGCATATCATGTCTCCTAAACCTGATAGATGTCATTGAAACAGTCACCAGAACCATAGACAAGGGTAAGGTGGTTCACACAGCCTATGTAGATCTTGCCATGGCTTTCAACACAATCCCCCACTCTGGAATTATAGATTAAGCCACTAAACTAGGTATAAATTGCTATGTCACAAGATGGATTGCCAACTGGCTCACTGACAGAACACACACTGTGAAAGTAGCAGACTCTAAGTATGACTTTGGACCAGTGACAAGTGCAGTACCACATGGTTCAGTCCTGGGTCCTGTCCTGTTTGGTATCTACTTCCCTGAAGTAAACTTTAACATGGAAGGTCTGTGGCTAATGAAGGTTCCAGATGACGGCAAACTAGGAGCCATAATTGAAACTACTAAAGATGTGGACATCCTACAAAAGGGCCTCACTGAGACAGATGCTTGGTGTCAAAGCCATGGCCTCAAGCTCAATGCCAAAAAGTGCATTGTCATCCCCTTTGGTAAAAACTCTGTAGCCATGAAGTACAACATAGGCAGTAGTATACTTAACACTAAAAATGTGATGAGACCTTGGGTCACAGGTGGACAGTGGACACACCTGTGATAATCACATCCCCACAGTAGTCAGGAAATCCTTCTACGTGGCAAACCTCATCACAAAAGGTGTCTCATGCAGAATAGAAAAGGACATTGTTCCCCTCTACTCATCACTCACTAGATCCATAATAGAGTACAACGCCCCTTTTGCTATGTACCTCACAAGACATCTACAAAAACTGGAAAGCCTGCAGAAATACCTCACAAAGAGCATTAGTGGCCTGAAATACATGCCATACACAGACTGTCTCAAAATGCTCCATCTGTACTCTCTCGCATATCACCCACTCCGAGGTGATCTCTGCCTAACATACAAAGCTATGTCAAACACAGAGCTGTTGGACATGCTCCACGTAAAACACTAACAATCCCTCTGATCTTTGGCCCCAAAACCCAGAGTGAAATACAAAAGGAAGAGGTGTATCCATTTACCTTATGGATACCCACACCTTCAGGTTAGTGGCACAGCATGAGGCCTTGGAAGACCATGCAAGTGCAACTAACATTGGGCAAAGCTGCTTATCAGATTGTAGCCTGCTACAGATCACCTACCTTGTCTCAGGAACCTCACTGAGTATTCCCGAGAATAGTGGAAAATATAAAGGTCCTACCAAACACCATTATATGAGGAGATTACAACTACCCAAACATTGACTGGGAGAATTACTCGTGTACAACATCCTTTGCCCAATGCTTCCTAGAGTTTAAAAGCTCAAACGCCCTGGAACAGCTGGTCACCACACCCACTAGAGGTGATAACATACTGGACCTGATCATCAGCAACATGGGGTACCAGTGTTCCACAACAGAGATAAACCCCTCGCTGGTAATATCAGATCATAACGTAATCACACTGGACATCCACCCCCCCCCCCCCATCAAGGAAACCACTGTGAAGAAATTTTCAAAAGAAAAACTGCACTTCTCAAGACCAAAGTAGAAAGTTCCAAAGCCCCCTTGCTATAGGTTAATGCTATACAATCTGCAGAATCATTTACAAGTGCATTCTATGAGCATCTACAAGGATGCATGGATTGCGACATCTCATATAAAACCAAGACGCACTCCTCCAAAAATAAGAAACCAATCTGGTGGTCATAGCCCATAAATAAGCTATACAACAGAAAGTGGAAACAAACACATGATAGGGCAAACTTCACAAAAGGAAAGGCATCACTAATCATTATTAGGAAGAAACAATGATCGCTCATAAAATAATCCAAGGCCAGTTTCTAAAGACAAATTGCCAAGGAATGTAAGAATAACAACCACAAAGCCTTCGTCAGCTATACCAAACATTTAGGTAGCAACTCTCAAATATGATGTCAGCTACTGCAAAATGGCAAAAAATACACTGAACCAACTGACATTGCCCACATCCTGGTGGACAAGTTCAGTGCAAACTCCCCCCCCCCAATCTCCCCCAAAAGGGCCTGTGTCCATCCCAGAAGAATGCAGAGCCCCAGACTTCAAGGACATGCAGGTAAAAACAGCCCTCTCCAAAGCTAAGAACACAGCATCAGTGGGACTGGATGGTGTCCCAGGCTGTGTCTTACACCAGCCCCAAAAGGAACTACACCCTCGCCTACACTCACTGTCCAGACTCAACCTTACCACAGGCTATGTACCCAAAGAATGGCATACAGCAACAGTCATCCAGCTCCACAAAGGTGGTGCCACAACAGAACCTGGAAACTAATGCCCTATAGGTCTACTCAGCCTGGTTTGCAAAGCTATGGAGCAAGTTATCATGGAACCCATAAACAGAGACATTGGGAACCTCCAGACACTGGACTTCTACCCAACTTGGCTTTGTTAAAGGCAGATTCTGCCTCCTAAGCCTAGTTGACTTCTTTGAAACAGTTACCAAGGACACAGATGGAGGTGAAAGTAGTCCACACAGCCCACTTGGACCTCACTAAGGCCTTTGACACCATTCCCCACTCTAGCATCATGGACAAGCTTACCAGCTTGAACATTAACACCTATGTCACAGGATGGGTGGCCAACTGGCTCACAGATCAAACACACGTGTTCAGAGTTGCAGGTGCCATGTCCAACTCTAAACCAGTCACAAATGGCATCCCACAGGTCTTGGTCCTGGGACCGCATCCCACAGGTCTTGGTCCTGGGACCCCACCTGTTCAGTAGATACTGCTCAAAGGTACAGGCAAGCACGGGAGGAGTATGGCTGAACAAGTTTGCAGATGACTGCTAACTGTGGTCCATACTTGACACTACAGCTGACACAGACATCCTCCAGAAGGATCTTACAGAGACAGATACCTGGTGTCAAAACAATGACTTCAAGCAGAATGCCACAAAATGCATAGTCGTCCCATTTGGATAAAAAAGGGCACACAAATTACCACATAGGTGGTAATCCAGTATGTACGGAGAATGTAATTATGGACCTGGGGAACCGAGGTAGATAGTAAACTCTCCTTTGGTGATCACATTGCCAAAGTGTTTGGAAATTCCTTCTATGTAGCCCACCTAATGTCACCTAATGTAACCCACTTTGTCTAGTCTGATGATGTCACCATCCTACAAATATACCAATGGAAAGGAGAACTCCCAGTAATTTGTATAGCGTGTCGTGTAAATGCGTACTGATGTAGTATCATAAAGTAGTTAAGTAGGGGTTTGAATCCTGCACTTGACAACTGTAGGAGTGTGTGTGTCTCTCTCTCTCCTTTGAGAGGAGCAACCTTTTTGAAGACTACTGAAACACCTTAAAAGTGGTATACTCATCTTTGTCAAGTCTGATGGTCACCATGCTACAAATATACCTGTGGAAAGGAGAACTCCCAATAATGTGTATAGCGCATAGTGTTAATGCGTACTGCTCTAGTATCATAAAGTAGTTAGGTAAGGGTTTGAATCCTGCACTTGGTGACTGTGTGTGCTCAACATGTGTGACACTGTTGGTCAATGTGATGTGGGTTTTGCTTTTACTACTGCATGACATATCACAATGACAACAGTATGTGCATTACACATATCCGGTAGCTGTCTCGCAAATACACATACATACATGTGACCTCAATTATTTCATAGGTGGGAACCCTGCCTTCTCCATGCACACATCTGTTATCTTTGCCAGAATGTGCTGCCGCTTTCCAGACCTTAGATCACATCTGTATGCTTGTGACAAGCCTAGCCACTGCAGTGATCCCTGGTCTACGTCATCCGTTTCACATACACTCATTACGGTTTCTGTTGAATAGTGTGAGTGAGGGTTTATGCTGAGGTATATTTGAAACCTGTTCAAAAGCAGCAAAGTCTGTCAAAGATGGCTATTTATTATAGGTGTGCAACAACCTTTGTGGATATGCATGCAGACCCCTTATTGCTTATGTGATCCACAGAGGGATTTCCAAAACCCTTTGGAAATGTGATTATCAAAGGAGAGATGACGTAACACATGGCTCTATGTATACATCGGTACCTGTTCAACATTTTGTGGGCTACTACCTATGTGGTACTCTGGGGATACTATGTTTTGTAAAAGTGGATGATTATACTTTATTTGGCTTATAGCTTTACAGCATGGGTTTGACACCAGGTATCTGTCTGTATGATACCCTTTTGGAGGATGTGCGTGTCATCTGGAGAATGCATTATAGCCCAGAGTATGCATTGCCAAACGTGGCCAGACATATCTCTACTGTGTTTGCTTGTACCTAAGAAAGCTATATGCCAAACAGGAGTGGTCCCAGGACTGAGTGCAGGTGAATACCACTGGTTACTGGCATAGAATAGTACTTGAAGGCTGCAAATGTTACTGTGTGTCCTACATCTGTGTGTCAGTTGTCAAGACATCATCTAACAATTGTTTATGGTCAGGCCGTTGAGGTTATGTATACTACCAGAATGCAAACCAATGACAGATACTAGCAGCATTACCTACAGCACAGTGTCAAACCATGTCATACACACACACGTACTCAAGTTCCAAAATGTGTGTAGTACAATGCATATTGGCCACCAGTAGAAACTATGGAGTGTTAACAATGTCTAATACAGGGCATGTCACCCTGCCCTTGTGTCCAATATGCATGTACATGCAGACAGTGCACCTCAACCATGTACACAAATGTACACCTGCAAATCTGTGCTGCACACATCCCACACTTACTGCCCACTCTCTTAACACATGCTGACAAAACTACACACAGCCAAGTGGCACATGGGCAGACAATACACAATTGGAATAAACACTGGTGTAAACAATACTACATTGAAAATTATAGCTTTAATGCATCATGCCTGCTCAGCTACACCTTCAAGGATATCATTACACTTTACTGCTGACAACATTCTAACACTGCTATTCTGTTATAAAGTCACCCTGTGCATCAGCACCATGTTAGCCTGTTCCTACATCACCCTGTGCATCAGCACCATGTTAGCCTGTTCCTACATCAATGTTACATATGACAGGAGGTGGCACAGGTTTCATCATATGCACAGGGTGTGTTGTTTGTTTGCCAGAGGCCTACATTGAGCCATACAATTGACGTGTGTGTGAGGGCCAAGAGTACTGTTATGGGCCAGTGTGGATGTAATGTGTGCGGCTGTGTGTTTGCCCTAGGTGTCTGGTTTATGTTTGTGTGTCTGCATGCACACAGTTCCACCATGTGGCTGCCATATACGGGGATTTGTGGGACAGCTACAGACTGTACCTGGCAGACTTTACAGATCACCGTCTCTGGCCACTGATACGGGACCTGTGCCTGGCAGGGGTGCTGCAGACAGTTTCAGGTACTAATCCAGACTGGGTACTATCCTCAGAGGTTGACATATGTACACTGGATCCAGGTCCCTGCTGGGACTGGCCAGAGCCACGTGCACGTGGTCTTTTAGGACAGTCTATGGACAGCCCACCCCCGACATTGCTGGGGCTGGTACTGGCACTACGGGAGCGGCTATGACTTGATGGACGTCCACGGCGACTGCCAGCTGATGATGTTGCTGGCATACTTCCACGTCGACATCTCAACTGTCCCACACTGTCCTGACACATGCACATGATATTGTAGAGGACATCTAATGTCTCACCCCAACGTCTATCAATGACCTCATTGTAATTATGGATAGCACCTGCTAGGTAATTGATACTGTCATTTAAAGAGGTGTTATGAGCCCTCTGTGCCCTTAGTCCCTGTCTGGTGTACCGCTCCATACGTGCCTGTGCCTCCATGACAGCCTGGAACATGTGTGTGGTTGTAAGAGTTGTGGCACGTCTGTCAGGGGCATGATGACCAGCAGTGCTCTGAAGAGAACCCCTGGACATCTGCCTATGTGGTACCATTCCAGACATCTGGCTATGGCTGCTGTGTCCTGATGCATGTGACATAGATGCCACACTGTCCTGGCCATTGCTGACTGTACACTGTCCCTCTGCTAAGGGCATTGGTGATGGATGTACAGGCAGTATGACTGTGTGCATGGATGGGGTGGAGACTTCTGTACTGTCAGTTGGTGGCCCAACAACAGACCCTGACAAACATGACTGTGCCTCAACACACCTATCTTCATTATCACTATTTGTGTCCGTGACATCAAGTTCCCTGCCGCACTGAACCAGCCCAACCTCAGTACCTGTGAGAGTAAAACAGGAAACACACTTAAAGACCTGTACATGATGTCAGAACACATGCACACATGAACATGTGCACACATGCACACAAATCCACACTTCACTAAAGCAGACACACACACACACCACCAGCAATCTCAGAACATACTCAATAGCAGTTGATAGTGGGATACAGTATCACAAGCCAAACAGTCATATCACATGTCATCATGCAGGACATGTGTTGCTCAACAGCATGCAGTGCGAGTGTAGACAGTCCTTGTTACTAACAGTATACATGGCTTTGATGCATGTGTTTTGTTGTTCAGTGATTGGCCTCCCCTGGAACGCAATGTATACATGGACACAACATTGCTGTGCAAGTATTAAAAACTCTTTAATGTACTGTGCACCATCACTCACAGGTATACATACCATGGTGGGATGTGTATCTGTGTGTCACATAGATATCCAATTCTGATTAGAGCCTCTGTGTCTTTAGCAAATAATTGTGGACACAGTTTTAACTCATGCATGATGTGTACACACACAAGATCAGTGGTGCATGTATAACTGATGGAATACCATTGGTCCACATAGCCAATGTACAGTAGTTATGGTGAGTGTAGATCATATTGCGGACATGCAAGTGTCATCCATGACATGGCATGCTAAAACACAACTGCATAGTTAAACATCACACATATCCAATGTGTGTCATATGACCTTGCCACTCAATAGCATTACAAGACATATATGCGTCAGTTGTGCAAATGGTGATTGGTATGCATATTGTTTATAGGTGCATATGTTTGCACACACACAACATTGAGGTGTATAGCAATGAAAGCTATGTGTAGTACTGTGGTTACAGTAACTGGATGGGGTGTAGTACCATAAGCCATCATCATGAAGCATCATTTGGTCACTCAAGGCTACAAATGTGTCCCAAACCAGCACCTATCATGCTGTGTACCATGGCTACATTCACCATTTCATAGCCAGTTGTTACATGGGTTTGTAAGGAGGCCAATCAGGAGCATTCCCTAACATGAATGTGTTGTGCTGCAGTGTGTTTCACTGCCCCATGATAGGCCTCTACCCCTCAGGTATATTATGTTTGCTGTGTGGATGACATTTGGCATACTGGAGTGTGACTTTACAGAGGATTTGAGAATACTTCATGTGTAGCATGTTAACATGTTCTGTGTATGACAGCTGTGTATGCGTATCGACTCTGCCTATCCAGTGATCACTACAGTGTAGCCATATTTGTTTGAGATGGTCTGTGTATTGCATGTGTTTGAGGCAGCTAATCACATTACTTGGATGTGCGTAGTCTCACAGCAAACATGCAGAGCTTGCATTATGCGTAGGTGTGTTACATGTGTACATGGCCTACACCTTAACTATGACATGCACTTTTTATTTGCAATAATAAATGTAGAACACACTCGCCAGCATGTGTCCACTGCCTTGCTGTTACAGCAGAGGGAACTACATAGATATGAGACAGTTTCAATGGCGACAACTTTGGCATTGCTACTGTGGGTTTGCAATCTTAACAGTAGTACAACAGTTTACATTCACAGGCCTACAGATTGTTCCAAATGATCAGTATTGCACAACAACAGGCTTCACATCTTCTAACTACACAGTACTCATCTCACATATGCATGATCTACCAATAGAGGTAACAGTAGTCTACAGATATGCCATGTTACCTGCACGCTCCATATGTTCTTGCTGGGTGGCTCCAACCTCCATCAAGGTAAATGTCTGCTGTTGCTGTTGTTGGGCAGGTGCCGCCAGGCTCAGGAGCAGCTCCTCCACTCTGGTGAGGGGGGAAGGATGTTGACCCCACCACCTGTTGCAAGCTGTTGTCTACGGACATCAGAAGCATGCTGCCGGGCATGTCTAAGTAAATCACTGCAGTGATGGTGTACCTGCTCATATGTCCGGTTATGAATGCCTATGTCATTTGCCCTCCAGACAACATCTTGCCACAGTGCAGTACGCTCATGCTGGTCTTGGCTGGTTCTCGAGAATAGTAGGCTGTAGTGCTGAATCAGACGGCTGGTAATAATGTCATCCTCAGCACTACTGTAGCTAGGATTATGATGGTGGGCCATGATCCCTGGAAGACACAGAAAAAATGTCTGAGCAAGTCATATGGTACACACAACATTATACAGTACAGATATCACTGAACTGCCCTATATAGCAACCTATTAGTTGACTGAGATTAAACACTTTCAATACCACTTATCAGTGCTCACGCCACAACTGCTTGAAAGTGCCTGGCACGCTCTATATAATAAACCATGTTCTGCACAGCAACAAAATAAGATCACTATATAAGACTGTACAACAGTACATGGCACACTGTATGCGACGCAATGCACCACCTAGCCACAGAAGGTATAGATCAAGCGAATGCATAAAGAAATATGTCATCCATCGCAATGTTTGTAAAGTCCAGTAACAGTATTACCATTATATACAAAAAAGTGCTTGGGCTCACTGGTAGTGATCGAAAGAATTTATTGACACAAAATCCACTGAAATAAAGTGCTCAAGATGTAGAGCTGTACAATTGTAACATGAACGCTCTTCTAAATTCACCAAATGCTGCGTTTTCGTCAGTATGACTTCATCAGACACTCTAACTTCTTAATACACATATTTAAATACTAATCAATTTAATTAAATGCATTTCACTGGTTCTACAAACCGTATCAATTAATTCAAACACACCAATCATTTTCTTACATTCATTAATATTAATTTCCCTCGTTGAACATACTTTATTCCTCTAAATAAAAACTCTTTGAGTATTAAAATATATATTAAGAAATGCAACTTTAAATAATAATATAAATACTGTTAAAAAACTTTTTATAAATATAAATACACATTTTAATTAAATATAAACATTGCATATTTAAAATCCTCAGATTATTATTTTTTTTTTTTTTTTTTTTTTTTTTTTTTTTGTAGAACCAGTGAAATGCATTTAATTAAATTGATTAGTATTTAAATATGTGTATTAAGAAGTTAGAGTGTCTGATGAAGTCATACTGACGAAAACACAGCATTTGGTGAATTTAGAAGAGCGTTCATGTTACAATTGTACAGCTCTACATCTTGAGCACTTTATTTCAGTGGATTTTGTGTCAATAAATTCTTTCGATCACTACCAGCGAGCCCAAGCACTTTTTTGTATTTTTTGGTTGTTCAGTAAGTGCTGACATCTGTTGTTTGCTTCGTAGTATTACCATTATACCACACAACTTGTTGATGGCAAACCCGTGGCCAAAATATGTGCACAATTGTGAATATAGGTGGCATACTGCTGTAGTAAACTAAAAATGTTGCTAGATACGCAGTTATATCTTGTAAACACACACATGACAGAGGACATGTTACAAGCATACCCACACACACATCAGACATAATTACAAGACACAAAGGTATGGCAACCCAGGTAAGCTTTATGTGTGTACCATACAGTACTGTGTGTCAGTACTTACAAAACCTTAAGCCTGAGGAATGTAATCTGTGAGGACTACAGGGACCACACAAAACAGTGGTTCCAAGCAATGTGGACATACACCATAATTTGCTGTTTAGGCCTACAGCTTCAAGTATACTACAGTTCATACAGGATTTGGATTCAACATCAGTACCAATCAATAAACATACATGTAGTGCTTTAGCCTCCAATGACACACCCAGTTAACACCAAGGGACTACATCAGACTGTATGCCATAGTGCTTTATCTGCCTAGCAACAGCATACACAGCTTTTGCTGGGATCAAAGCAAGGACACACAATACCATGACAGAGACAGTTTCCCACTAAGCTATCCCACAAATACACATCTTTGACACATTCACCAACACATTGACCATCACACTCAGTCCACTTTACATAGAATCTATTGCAACAAGTAGATGTGGGTGTGTATGACAATATATGACTCTCTCTCTCTGTATGTGTATATATATATATATATATATATATATATATATATATATATATATATATATATATAATGTGTGTGTAAATATACATATACACATACATTGGTGTACATATACATATAGGCACATATACAGTCCACCTTTCATGGTGAGAATATCAATTGTACAAAGTATGTGAGGTATACAGTAATGTAATATCGCACAGTCTTGTGATAAATACATTGAAATTGTTCTCAGCCCAGGTAGCTTTAGCAGGTCTCACTGGCTGCAACATTGCAAACTGAACAAAACACACAGTGTTTAACCACCACATGTCATATAGCAGCATTGTATGCTGTTTTGTTTGTCAAACACTAAAACCTACATACAAATATGCACATAACTTTCACCAACATATATATGTCCACCCTTCACAAACAGTTGCAATATGTCCCTTGCTCTATGCACATATACAGATGTTAATATATGAGACATATATATCTCTCCGTATGTGTGTGCCATACACACACAAGGTCCACACTGTTGTAAGTCCCTGGACCTCACAGCTGAACTGTTGGGCCTTGCTGCAACATGCACAGGTGTCACATGTGAACACACAGTAACATTAGAGGGGGTATATATAGCTACAAATGCTAGATTAGCATACTAGCCTGGTACAGCAGTTGCCAATGCTAAGCTAAACTTTAATATGACTATCATGCATGTGTTACTCTGTCACAACCATGTTTATATAAATGTTTGCGCTAATCCCCCAAACAGCCATTGTCCACACTACTGTACAGAACACAGATAACATGGATCAGATGTTTGACATTTAATGCTGAGCTACATATTTCACAGTTATGTCCTGCTGCACACAGCTACACACTGAATTGTCCATGGCAGTAGTTAAGCCGGACATCTGTGCATAGATACGTACTGCTGCCACATATGAATGGTTCACATTATGTAGAGTACTCTTCAAAAACATCTACTACATACCAGTAAATACATATCTGTTGCATACCTTTCCTTTGTATGAGTTGGTATTATTTATTTTCCATTTTCCTTTTGCTTTCCACTGTATCTCTCTCTCTCTCTCTTTCTTTCTCAGTCTCTGCAATAGAGTATTTGAGTTTGTGGGCAGCAATTACAGCTTGCTTTTATAGGTATTTGCACATGTGCATGTGATGGCCTCTGCACCAGTTGGTGGCCACCATTTGCTAATTGCATGCAGCCTGCTGTGTGGTAATTGCAGTAATCACTGTCATAGCAGCCCAATGCTATAAATTGCTAACTCAGGTAGGCGTAGCCCTTTCAGCTTTCCAAAATGGGGATCATGCTTGTTTGCTGTGGACATCGTTGTTTGTCAGAAGGTCGGTATAGTTTTTATATCTGAAGCCAGGGGTGTAGCCAGCGATTTGAATGTTGTACTCAGACCTGAATGTTGCTGCTTCCAGTACACACTTGTCAGTGTAGAATTGTATTCACCCCTCCAAATGCTAACACAAGATACATGGGAGTATGTACTTTCTTTTCTAATTATACAATTAACTGCCGTACAAAAGTAGTTATTGAGATGTATTCTTTTGGCACATGAACTGTTTGTGAACTGCTATACTGTGAATATTAATTTACTCACTTCTGAGCAGTTTGTGCATTTTTAGTGTTGACATTAGCACAGGCTGCTCAAGAAGACTGGACAAATTTCAGTACTGAGTATGCCTACCTACATCGTTGGTAGACCCTGAACACACAGGTATAATATACATTTGGGTAGGGGTGCAGAAGTACAGAGAGCATTATGTATTATTGTGTGAATTTTATCTTGCTTGACTTAAAGGTTGCTGCGTACCTGTTAGTTTATCAAGGCAAGTAGTCTTTCTGCGTAGCTCCCAACTGTGGACCTATCCAGATGGTAGCCAGAGGTTAGCCTGTTGTTCTTTGTCTGTACACCACACTGGTCTTTTCAGCACTGGAACAATGGCATTGTCACAGTTGGTTGCTACCAGTACATGGCTACATCCTTTGGTATTTCAGTGTTGTACACCTACATAAGGGTATGCTTCTGGAACTCCTTCGAAAGCTATTTGCACAGTGTGTAACAGCAGAAAAGCTGATATGCCTGCGTGTTTTTGCCTCTGCCAGGCCTCTCAAACACTCGGGTACATATTTGAACAGACTCTGGGAAAAGTAGGTGAAAGTGAGTTACACCTTTAAAATATTAGAGACATTAAGTTGAGACTTTGAGAGAACCAGAGCATATGGATTAATACATGTTTTCTGAAGTACAATCAGTGTCTAACTCTTACTTATTGTCATTATTCATTAAGTGTAATTCCCCACCTTTCTGCCTAACGTCAGTACTTTTCAGAGGGACACAGCTAAAATTTGTTTCAAAATCAGGGACATACCTGAAACTTAGTCACAGTTGGGAAGTACGGCCTCTGCCCTAATCAGATATGCCAGTGTTTGTCCTGCTATGATACTGTGTGGGGGTTGTAAAGTGATGCTGTAACATTATTTCCTGCTAGAATGGCTGGCTCTCTTATCACAGTCATGTAATGTAATTCCTCAATAACTGCTGGTAAAGATCCACAGAACAAGATTTGTGTTATGGCATTCCTAGTTTTCCTTTGCATTCACTCATTCTGATGCATGATATATTTATTTCAGCACCAACTTGTATGTCTACCATGACTTAGTGGTACTTCATGCAGTCTAGTGTGTACAAGGTTCGAGACTGACAGAGGTGTTTTATTTTGTTGCTGAGCAGAACAAGGGCCCTGACATACAGAGTGACTAAGGCACTCTTAAGCAGTTGTAAGCGTGTTTGCGTGATGCTTAGCTAAGCGCATGCAAGCGCACATGAGCAAACCCGCTAACTACTGCTTAATAGTGCTTACTCCCGCTAACCCCTGCGCTCATTTCTTTGAAAGAAAAGAAAATGGGGAGTTAAAGTGGTGAAAAAGGGGCACAGAGAGGGAAAGACAGGGAAAACAGCTGAGGACGTACAGGACAGGTGTAGGGAAGGTCCATAGCTGCCTATTTCTTTAACAGCAACAGCTGTGCATATGCAATAAATTTGGAGGTAAATATGAAACCTTCAACCCCTGTGAGAGGGGTGAGGACAACAAAGTATGTTGTACTACCAATTAAATATCAGTTTGTGTCCAGCGGACATGTGTGCAAAATGGGCAGCTATGTATGGGGCGTAATTTTTTTTGGGAGCAGATTGCCCCCTTTTTTTTTTTCCAGGTGAGAGTGGAATGTGGGGTAGGTGAAGTAGGTATATTTGGGAGGTAGGTTGGGGAGGTAAACAGACAAGACAAACAAGACTCATACAGGGGTGGAATATGACACACATGGTGGGTGAACACCATTGACGGGGAAGGATGTTTGGGAATCGCAAGCCCATGAGCCCACAGATGGCAACAGTGGAACTGATATCCCCACCCATGGGCAGTCACCACTGCACATTCACAGCCCAGAGGGTGGCTGTGCTGGAGGCTGCATAGGAGGGGCAGGCTCACTCGTGAGTCACGCCATTCATGCCTCAAGTTGGCGTAGAAGATCAGCGACAGAACACACTATCTCCCTACGCACCACAGCCCGGACCGTTCGGAGGGTGAAAGGTGGCCCTCCTCCACCCACGCTTGCACGGGGGGGACGAGCCCCATCCCCTGCAGCATTTCCACCTGAAGCTGGCACAGGGCCAACGGAGGAGGAGGTCCCAGGCTGGGCACCGGACCTGCTGGTGCCAGGTGCCATTGCCAGCTGATGTGGGACAGGTGGATCCGCTGGGACCGGCCTTCCCATACGTTCTATGTTTAGGACGATTTAATGAAAATATGGGGTTAGTAACAGTCAACAGAATTCCCAATTAGTTATAACAGCATGCAGAAGTATTCCCATTAACCCAACACACCAGAGTTCCAACAGTTGAACAGCAAGCATGACAAATGCATATATAGAACAACAGTGGACATTACAACAGCATGCAGGTTTAATTGATGGCAACAGGCCACCAATATCGTGGTATTTGAACAGGGCACATGCATCGAAATAAATGCAGATATTTATAAACCAGTAGGACATATGTCCCAACAAATGTTTTGAGATTAGACATACCCATGGAGGTGTGGAATTGCATTTTTTATGCACATACAGTATGGTGGAAAATGATAGCTCCATTAAAAACTTATATATCCTTCTAGTTTACACTACATTCCTATTAACTGCAGTTATATGTCCCTTGCATGTATTATTACACTACCCAATTGTCCTTAAATTGTGAAATGGGTTTTGCTAGATCTTTATATACATGGGCTGTATCTGACATACAAACTGTCCAGGATGCAGATGTTACTGCTACGTATTTTGTGAGTTGCTCAGACACACTACTGCTGAAATGGTACACTGACAGCTCTACTTTCCTATACTTATCTAGATATGTTTAGGTGAAATTATCAGTTATATGTTAACAGCTCCCTACATTTCTGCCAGCACAATGACATTTCTGGGGAACACAATACCAATCTACTCGTGTACCATATTAACCTGTACATGCTGGGCATGAACCAACAGTTGAGGACTGTAAATATGCTTAAAAGCTACTGGCACTCCCTTCATCCACTTTATATGGGCCTACCCAACTGTGTGTTAACAGTGCTTAATACAACAGTACTATTTCTATAATGCAAGAGTACAACATCATATCAAAGAAAATGACACAGACACTCTCCAGGAATTATACCTTTATTAAAGACTTAAAACACTTTTCTAGAGGCTCTCTCATTTATTTTATATAACAGTACATGCAGAATAATTATTAGAGAATTATTATACCTTTATTTATTGTGTTAAAACACGTTTTTCAGGTTCTCTCATTTATTTTACATAACAGTACAAGCAGAATAATTACTAACCTGCCTGGTGGCACAGCCTTAGCAGCCTATCTGCATAGGCTTGCTGATTCGCCACACGGACACCTGCAGCTGTGAAGTAAATTAAGTGATATTGAGACATACCTATCCGTAGTATACACTAGAATAGCAATTTTTACATACTTAATTCCATGGCTACTTACTCAGTAGTGGGGCATTTTCCATCCCACGGGCCTCCTGGATCCACTGGTCCAGTTGATCCACCTTGCATCTCTTCAGGTCTGTGTGGTGGTGTCTGACCTGCTCACCAGTCCGAGGGACACCTGTGGCACTGGTGAGTTCATGAGCTAGAGGGTCCCAGGCTTCCGCTTTGTATTTGGTGCCCTGGTACTGGCCCTGCAGGAGTCTATCCTCATGATTATGGACAAGGAGCCAAACCATTACATTTGACTCCTCAATGCCCCAACGTTGAGCTCGAAAACGAGAGCCCTCTCCAACACCGGCCATTGCTGCCTGCAGATGGGGAGCTACAACCAGTTATGGCAAGTATTCCCACCTATGGAGCTTAAATATGCATCATTTCCCGCACTTATTTGTGATTGGCCAGTTTTGAAAAAACTCAGCTGAAGGCACACCTGCTTAGCAATGGGTAAACTTCTATTGATATGTATGTGTGTGTTGAAAAGTGCATGCTTATGAAAAGCTGTCATGGCTTAGTGGTTTAGTACTGTGGTTATGGTGCACAGTATCCTGGGTTCTAGCTCTGTCATTGCTTTTTATTTTACTACTGGCCAGACTGGCTAGGAGGTGTGGCTGTGTTTAGCTGACTTTGCTCAACTTTGCCCTATGTTGCTCTAGGGTGCCCGACGTTGCCCTGGTTAGTGCGGTGCGCAGCTACGCGCAAACATGTTCTGTTTGCACTAGTTTGCGCGATGCGCAGCTTCGCGCAAAGCCACTGCGCTAGTTAACACAGTGCTCAACTACGAGCAATTATATTTAAATCTGCTTAATACTGGTAAACTTTGCTTAGCAGTGCTTCACATTGCTTAAGATACGTTACTTATGCATCCATCAGTATGCATAACCATTTCACCTTCTTATATATGTGTGTATATATGTATGTGTGTGTGTGTGTGTGTGTGTGTATATATATATATATATATATATATATATACATATATATATATATACACACACACACATATATATATATATATATATATATATATATATATATATACATATATATAGATAAAATTTGTTCACTACAACATAGGCCATTTCAATGCTTTTTACTAAAATTTAAATCATAAATGTCAGGAATTATTTTTATATAAGATTTCCAACAGAAAATAAAAAGGGGAGTGGTGAGACTCGAACCAGGAATGCCTCCTCTTTGTGCGAAGGCTCTACCACTATGCTATTGCTATTTTGCATAAAAGTTTCTTATTATCCTCTTCGATGTCTAAACTGCTAACTGTAGCTAAGCAATGGGCAAACCCGTGCAAATACGGGCAGCTATATCGGGAATTATAAAAAAAAATAAAAGTTTTACATTTTATAATTGTACAGGGGTTTAGAATGTGGGGGAGTGTAGTGTTGGGTATGTACACATTTGAGTGGACTCGCTCATGTAAGTTGACATTTCCCGATTGAGAGACTTGCACAGGCATGGATTTTTGGACTGCTCTGCAGTCCGACATGCCCCTGCACTCCTGCATGCTCCATGTTAGCCTTAGAGTTGAGGCAGTGTGCCCTCATTAATATGCATGACACACTTCTGTCTTACTTTTAGACTGGCATTTCCGTGTAAGACTAATCTAGTCTTACACAGAGGATTAGTGAATCCTGGGGACTGGTTTTATTACTGTTCATCTCTAAAATTCCTGTTTCTGTTTCATTTCCACAGTACTCTTGATTCTTCTAGTCAGCTCTCCTGCTCCCTTCCTTTGCCATCATTTTCTGTTGAAAATTTTGAAAAGGTTTCACAGGTACAGTCACTCTGTGGGCTTTATTACCAGGAGGACAAAAAGCAATCTCCTTCTGTTTCACAGCTTACATTTTGTTGGACAATCTTTTTCATTTCCTCCTTAGCTTCTACTTCATCAAAAAATTATTTTGTCCCTCCAGGGAAGAATACCTTTAAAGCTGGGTACAACAGTTTGAATCACACCTGCATCTCGACATTCCTTGAGTAGTGGAATACATTTGCTCCTCTTCTGTCTGGTGTACAGTGAGTAATTATTCTCCACAAACACTCTGCCATCTCCCACTTTTAGTACATTGTCCTTTTGCCACAAATTTGGCAGAATCATCTCCTTCTGCTGGTGGGATTGCATCTTTAATATTAAAGGTCTGTGTTGCTTTCTTTTAGCCAGGTTTGGAGCATACATACAATGTGCCCTTTCAGCTAACAAACCCTGCTGTGGAATACCAGTCCAGTTGCTTATTTGTGCTTTTATAAAATTAATGTAGTCTGTCCCTTCCAGCTTCTCTGGTATAGCTGAAATCTCAGGTTTTCCCTACATGCTGTGTCCTCTACTTCTATTATTTTTTTAAACATCTCTTCCTGAGCAATCTCATATTCAACCAGCCTTTTCTTCATTTCTTCTTCTGATTTCTGCAGCTTTATCATCTCAGCTGAATATCTTTTCAAAGCTTCTTCCATTTTTCCATCCTTTTGTTGTTTGTGTTGAAATACTCCATCAGTGTTTTATTTTAACCAGGTCTGTATGCATTTGTCGTATGTCTTCCTGTAGGTTACTGGAAGTCATGTCTGTGGGTTGCATTGCTTTTTGCTGAACAGCTGCAAAACATTCCCCAGTCAGTGTTTCTTCCTCACTTTTTGTAGCTGATTTTTTTTCCAAGTCTTCTGTATTTCTTTATTCCTAGCATCCAAGCAGTGCACTTATCAGCCAGTTACGGAAATTTACCCGTCAACACAAGTCTGCTGGCCTTCTCTGCCGAATTTCTTTTTTCAGACTGGGAGGGATAGAAACAAGCTGTTACTCAATGTGTAGTCATCTTGGAAGTTAGATAGTAACCTTTTCTAGTCTCACTAGATTTTTGTATATTTTGTTGACAACTTGAATCTTGTGTGGGAGTATTTTAAATGGGGCTTGCAAGTAAGTGTCCAGATTTAAAAAGCATTACTTGGACCTCTTTGACATAGATGAACTTAAACCCCTAGTGGTCCCATGATCTTTCAAGGTTATGAAAACACCTATAGATTAAAATCCCTAGAACCTGATTTTGTAGCAATCCATTCCTAAGTTTCCTGACAGGCCAAGAGGCCTACAAATTCCAGTACACAAATCCACTAGCAGACCTAGTAGATTATTTAGAAGCTGTGAGGATTTCTAAGCTGCCAAACTGCTAGATGCAGACCACAGACCAGGCTTGAATGTGTACTGTACCTACTAGTATTAAAACTGTTCTCGAGGAAACAAATGAATGTGCTTTGACCATTGAGCTGACTATGCCTTTAATTCTTTAATTGAAATTTACAAGTGAATCATTCTGATAAGGCTGTGTTTTATTGAAGTGCTTTAAAAGTGCCATGATTTTAATTGTTCTACACACTGAAGAAGGGATTTTTCCCTGAAAGCTTTGTGTTTTTGTGAGAAATTGTGCTGCTGCTGCATTTTACTCGACGTGTCCATATCTTTAATTTATCTTTTGTGTGCTACATTGTATTCCAATGGTTTACCTTAGTGCTGGTTTTTGTGACTGTTTTCATAGGTGTGTACTAGGCTAATTGCCCTGGAGCCTTTACAAGCCTGGGCCATAGGATTACCCTGACATCATGCCACCCGACCTTAGTTCCTAGTGCCTCTGTAGAGTAGAGCCACTGGAGTGATCCACAGCGTGAATTTTCTATTTCCTATCCACTCATCAAGATTTCTCTTGAAGAGGTCCAGTGAGGTGCTCTGCTTGACATGTATGGGAAGTCTATTCCATAGCACAGGCAGTCTCTGGGTTATGAAACTGTCCCTCCAGCATGTTCTGTTGATTGTGGTAATGAGGTTGAGGTCTCTGGAGCGTGTGGTGTGGAGGGATTGGGATTTCTTTAGATGTAGCATTTCTAACAGAGCTGGGTCAGACATGGCTTTGTAAGTCAAGCAGAGATCACCTGTAAGTAGGCGATATAAGACAGAGAAAGCTGCCACCAGGACTGAATACCCTCCCAGGCAATGTGGAAAGCTGGGTCTTGTAGCACTTTGTAAAAAGGTATATAATTCTACTCTTTTAGTGCTTCAAGCTGTTAATTTTTAATTGCCAAGTGTACATTAATATATATCAGGGTGAAATCCTAAATCAAATTGCAGATGTCTGAGATTTCTGATGAATTCTTACATGAAAGGGTATGCAAATTGTCCCAGACTGCTTTCAGAGTGGGTAGGCATGTCATAAAGTGTGGATCTGTGAAGCAGTAAAGATCTGCAACAGAGTAACAGCTACTGGAACTGTAATAAGAAGCCACGCCTGGTTTAACCTTCAGCTGATATCAGAACACATGAAAACGAGCTGTTAGGTTTCAAAAAGGTAGAGTACATTGAAAAAACATAGAACTGATAGTTTTTAATACATCTTTGATGGTGTGAGGTATTGCCAGCTATGACAGGAGAAGTAGGGGAGTATGTGTAACATATGCCAGCAGAACTAGCTGGAATTTTGTAAAGACTTGAATGTCATTTGTATATCAAACTGATTTGTACAGATGCTTGTGTTGAAAATTGTACCAACAGTGCGTCCCGACTGTATTGTAACTGATTAAAGGTATGTTTTAATAAATAGAGCATACTGGAAGAGAGGAAGGTAATCTCAGTCTAGCTAACTTTGAAAAATAGTAAGAAATTAAATTAGTTAATTTCAGCCATAAAGATTGCATCTTACACTTCTGATTACAGCCAGAGATGATGTCTAGGAAAACAAGTACTAGGAAGCCTTCTGTATTGTCTGTAGCAGGGAACTAATTGCCACCCTGGAAGAGTGGAAGTGTTTTATGGTTATGGTTGTGACTTCCAGAAGCTGCAACAGATGTTAGCAAGCTTTGTATATGTGTATTATTGAGACATATGTGCTAAATCCTGGCAGCTTCTAGCCAAGGGGGTAGCATGTGAACCAGAAGTCAGATGACCAAATGTATACAATGTAATTCTGTAATCCATCACTAAAATGATATTTTAATACTAGATGAGACTGAAGTCGCAGATTACTCTGATTTTGGAACCTGACGAGGAAGGACCCCTCTCCTACTTCATCTTGCCTTGCTCTCATAAGTGTACCAGTCAGGAAAATATAGTTAGATTAGTTAAGGAATGTTTTTCTGTATCTGTGTGAATCTATTCATGTGTTATTTCAATATTTCCTGTGATTGAAACTCTGGTGTTTATTGTAAATAGATTTTCCATATTTTCATGCTCTTTTATTATTAAATATATTTAACCTTGTAATTGTGTACTTGTATCTATTTGGTGACACTGTGGCTACTCCTGAAAGCCTTACTGCATTGCCCAAACACTATAATTTGTATTAATATTAATTTCACTCACTATATTTGGGTACCCTTGTATGAGCCTTAGAGTAGCTGGTTTTGTGGCAGTGTAACTACCTTATAGTCTGGGCAGAAGGGAGCATAGCTAGTAAATCTGTGCCAGCCTTTCAAGGTGTGTGTGTGTCAGGTGCTTGGAGCAGGGACACAATGCACTGGTTTCACAGAGAGTGGTGGAGGACTTAGCTTGGAGACACTGAGGACTTAAGTGTATAGCTGTGGCAGTGGGAAGTCTTATTGGGGACCTGGAGAGACAGGGAAAACCAACCCTCTGACTGAGTGTATTCCTTGTGTGCTCTTAAGGGAAATTGTGCTTGATGCAGAGAGCTGCATCTGGAAATACTTGGTGTATCCATTTTTGTTCCAAATGAACACCCCTCTCCAGTGTCAGTGGTGAGGATTCAGGCTTCTTGATTACTGGCCCAGAGTGGGGACATCACAACACCCAAGAGAGTTAAACAAAACCTATCTATCCAGCAATAACCTTTCTTTAGGAAACTAAAATGGACCAGTTTAAGCAGATTTTTTGTGGGAGAGGAGCAAGCAGGCTTGGAGAAGTAGCAGGGGACGAGGAGGAATGGTCCCTTTACCACAGGAATATGTTGGCCATCATTGTGCTTACAGGCCACTCCCTTTGTATCTTTTTTGGACAATCTGTCTTATTTTAAGTGGAGTTGGTTCATCCTGACCTCTGAATGGGAGGAGAAGAGAGACTTTCAGAGAGGTATGGACTGGAATGCATGTAGATAACTACTTTCATAGATATGCTTCCGATCCCAGTAGATCACCCATGCCTTTCAAACTGCAGACATAAAAAAAAAACTGATAAAGCTTTGCATAAAGTAGGTACAGCTGACAAAAATCTTGACTGCTGATTAACATGTGATTTGCTTACCCAAAAGAACAACTCTTACCACTCCCAATAGGATTGTGGGATACCACCATTCAGAAATGCATTTAATTTGTTTAAAAAAGAGAAGTGGCAAAAGGACACAAAATATAACCAATATAATCATGCTTAATTCACAATAACTTAATTCAGAAAGTGGATTTTTGTGGTTAGAGAAACTTTCAAGTACCTTTGCTTGCTTGCTTCTGTACGTCTGTCCATTTAATCTGTTTGTAATTCATGAGATGTTTAGCAGGGAAAGAAGGTGCTGGCAGAATGCGTTTTTTTTTTTTTTTTTTTTTTAAACTGTTTGTGTTAGAGCATACCCATAAACAGCAACAGGATGTTTTTGAAACAAACAGAAAAGTACTGAATGCAGCACACAATGTACAAAATGGATGAACATTCCTGGGGCATAAGAGCTAGGCATTTACATTTTACCCCCTATCCATAAAGGACAAGAGTGCTAAACCAGGTGTGAACTTGCACATTCCTAGTAATTTGTCCAGATTACACTAGAGTACAGTAAGTGCTGCTGACATGCATTATTTTAATTATAAATGGCAATGGATGTCTTGGAGTACATGTAAAACTAAAATACTATATGTGTGTGTGTGTGTGTGTATATATATATATATATATATATATATATATATAGTTGGTTTGGATGGGATGTTTACAAAAAATGTGTCACAACAGTGCTAGGAAACTTTTATTGTTCGATTCTAACAGCCTAAGCAAGTATTAAGACAGGCACACGTGCGTTTTCTCTTTCTCTTTCTCAAGTGTAGTAGCGAAATCGGCCTTTTTTTTATATGAGAAGAAGCAATGACATACATTAATCATCTCTTCTGCAGCCTTCTTCGCACTCTAACTCCAGGACTAGTGACACACTTCACAACTGTCTCTGATTTTGTAGAACATCCCTAATGTTGACTTTTTTTTTTTTTTTTTTTTGTCCTGTTCATCATCGTTTTTTAAAATGTTTCATTTTCTGGTAAATCTTTTTTGATTACAGTCACACAGTGAATGACATTACAGTTTCATACTTTTGATTGTTCCACGAATGCATGTTCATGCAGAACCTATTGTATTTTTATTGTCAAATTAATTAAAGTAATAACTAAAATTGTCTCTGATTTTTGGGCTTTTGCAGTTTGGCTTTGAATTCTTGAGCAAAGAAGCTGAAAGTTATGATTGTTATAGACCAGACTGGCCTTCTGTTTTTAATGTAAATTAAAGTAAAAAGGAGGCAGTACTGCCACCTCACTCTTACATATTCTTTAAGGCCATCACTGCATAACTGCTCGAGTTGCATTGTGTTTGGACTGCTGTGGGGATGTAAAGTCACTTCCAACTCGTTCGTCCGTTTAGTCACATGCAGTAAAATTATGTGGTTATGGTACAATGTTGACTGTAATGGGCAATTAATACATTGGCTAGTGAGTGAGTGTAACTCCAACTTAACTGCAAAAAAAAAAATTACATTTTAGATATTATATTTTTAATGGACCATTCGGATTTTTGTGGCACACCATTATTTCACTGTAGAAATCTGTTTTCCAGCAAATATGAGATATTTTAGAGATATGACCTAACTTCACCTAGCACTGGTAGTGTTGAAGCAGCTGATTGCTTGTACAGTGATAGAGTATGGGATGGAGAGAAAGGTGAGTCCTTCTGCTCCAGGCTCTCTTTCATGCCAAAGAATGGTCCCTAGGAATCTATTGTAAACCTTTTAAGGGTAAACAAAAATTCATAATACTTTCCGGTCACTATCTACCACCTGTTTTGGCTCCAGTGGTATTCTTTCAGTGTCAACCCGAAGAATGCCATTCTTGCACATTCCTGTCCACAAGGCAACACTTAGGTTCATGGTGGGCCCAAGCTGCTTCCAATTTACCTCCTTGATTTTTGTATTCTTGCGGATGCCGAGGTACCCATACTGCAGGAGTGGTAAAGAAATAGCTGCTTGCTGTGTATTGCCTAAACTATATATAGCTTTCTCCCTAAACCTGTCAAAATCAAGCCTCGTCTCAGAGAAGACAAATATTTTGTGGGGGAGGGGTTACTTGAATACAGAACAGGATGCCTTTACCCTCTAAAGGAAGGAGGTTTGCAATTGAAAACCTTTCTTTGCCGACATGGCACAGAATTTGCAGCTGTCAGCCAGGGGGATCTTAATAGTTCTAGGGTACATTTTCATCCATTATAACCATTCCACTGGCTAGGTTACATATGAGAAAATCAGTCATATCTCTGTAATTTTGGGCAGTAACACAATCAACCCTTGCATCAGATTCCTCTCATTCCTTCCATAATTCAGTAAACCCAGCAGGTGGAACTCTTTCTGTGCAAGCATATGATAATCTGGCAAGGGAGTTGGACATTTTTACCATGGATGCCTTGTGGCCATTCCAGAAGACACATTTGGAGTAGCTGAAATTCTAACAATGCAGAAATGAAATGAATCCATGATGCATGCACATACAAACACACACACCAACATCCAGGAGATGAGGCTTTATATTAGGCCGTATGGACATGCAAATCAAACTTGACACTGGGCAACTTAAAAGTAGTAACAGATAATACCGTACTGGTGTGGTACAGAACCAGGCAACTGTTATTCTCTCTAGAAATGTAGAATTGCTATTCTAGTATGAGAGTCTGCAGTCCACATGGGCTTGCATTTACAGGCCAACATACATACACTTGGCCTAGAAGGGTGTGGCAGACAAATTGAGTAGGATCAGTTTTGTCAACGATGGGTCCTGCTAGACTCAGAAGTTTCTCTCATGTCTGTAGAGATTGGAGTTCCCAGTAACAGAGCACTGTGCATCAGACAGAAGCCACTAGCTCCAGACATATTTTCTAGGTGTAAATGCAGGCAGGCATGGGCATTGAATGTGTTCAGCATCCTATGGCGGGAAAGCCTGCTGTATGCATTCTTAACCCCTACCTGTGCCTGTCATTCTTCAGAAAATCAAAATGGATGGCACCCAAGTCCTGCTAGTTGGAACTTTCTGATCCAGGCAGCTACACTTCTCACAGACAGGGCAGATGGCAAGACAGGGTCCTCTTCATCTCTCCCAGCATTACACTGTCCTTACTTAGGGTGAGAGAGCTGTGACACTACCTAAGCGTGTAAAGTAGCAGCTGTGATCCTGTCAACTTGATATCCTGTAAAGATTCACTGTCTGAGAAGGTGATACACATCATGCAAGAGGCCAGAAAACCTGGAAGTAAAGTCTGTAGATAAATGGAAAAAGATGATCTGTGTGGTGCTCCATTAAAGGGGGTCTTTACCAAAATGTTCAGGAAAACTCTGGTCCTGCAGTGGCTGTCAGAATTCCAGAAGAACATTTTATTCTTCCATTAAGGTGCAGCTTTCAGCTATTGTTGCATGTCTGCCCTTGAAACCCCTCTAGTCTTCCACTCCTTGGTCAAACAGATCTTGAAGGGAGTTTTGCACCTGAGACTTGTAGAAGACCAGTGGTTGCCTTATGGAATCTGAACTTTATTACTGGAAAAAATAACACTGGTCTCTTCTGACCCTAACTCTTCAGTGATGTTCATGTTTTCTTTTTTGTCCTGGAATGTTTTTTTAGACATCGCTTCAGCTAGAAGGGCATATTTATTAAAGGTTCCTGTACAGAGAAATTTGCAAGGTCTTTCACAAGGACAGAGTGAGCCTTTGAACTAACACACTATATAATTTCTGAACTAGCATTCATCCAGATTGTCCTGACATCCCACCTTTTACCTAAAGCATTAGAATAAAGAAGATTTGCATTTGCTGGGTGTCCATTTTAGGGAGAGTTGCACATTAGAGCAAAGGTCAGCACTGTTGCCTCACAGCACTTGACTCTTCAGTTTGGATCTTAGTTGGGAGACTGTTCTGCAGACTCTGACCATTCTCCCGATGTCCATATGGGTTTTTGCCAGGTGTTCCAATGATTTGCTTGCAATGCCCCAAATTGCCTGTAGATATACTTTCAGTGTCCCAAATTGTTTTTGGATATGCTGCCAGTGCATAAATTACCTGTGGATATGCTGCCAGTACCACAAATTGCCTGTGGACCATATCATATCAGAATGTGTATGTGCGCGCATGTGGCAACTGTGACATGTTGGTACCCTCTAAGTATTAATTTCTCTGACTTTTGCCTGTTGAGTGCTAGGATGTGCTGTTGCTCCCTTCATACTTGAATTAGGTAAAGCAGGTTATTGGAGGATAGATGGATGCTCAGATATTACATTGCTATGACAAAGTATGTCAGAAAAAGCAAGTATTTGATTCCTAGATGTCTGGAATGGCAGGTAGAACATTTAACGGTCGGACTGTTTCTAAATGGCTGACTAATTGTATTGCCTTTTGCTACAACTACAATATAGGCTGTTAGAAGCTGGAGTCACACATCTGTAGAGGACATTGTAATGCAGCTGCTTGAATATTTATCCACCCATTTTTCAATTATTAGAAGCTGGATGTTTAATTTAAATGAAAAACATAGTTTGATATGAATACCTCCCAGTTTCAGTTTGAGAATTTCTCAGGAGGTACTCCCATAAATAAGGATTTATACTGCAGTAATGATTCCTGTGATGAACATAGTACAATTCTGAGAGTAACATGTTATAACATTAGGTGCTTAGGCAGAAGGATCATTGCTAAAGTAGAGGTTTCTGCCTTCTGGCCCCCTCAGACTTTCTCCTTTCTTCCATAAAGGACCCAAGGACAGTAGACAGTAGGATTGTTCTAATGGTTAGATAAGTCTGTTTACAGTAGACAATAGGATTGTTTTAATGGTTAGATAAGTCTGTTTGACCCTCTGATTTTGAAAACTCTGCATGTGAATGTTTTATCTATAGCAAAATATGAGTGTCTGTACTAGACATATACTAGCTCAAAATACCCCTTCGCTCTCTTAACCAAAGGTTATGTGTGAATGAAACCCTGGTGTGCAAGCACAGATGAAGGTCTTTGTGCACTTTACAGATTCTGGACCAGGCCAGTGAACGATCTTAGCAAAGCTACTCAGTTTGATCCCCTTTAGGCCAAAACTGACAAATGATGCATGAAGCTCCTCCTTTTAAGTCATATGTTGGTTAAATGCATGGGACAGAAAGGGAGCTCAGATCACTGACGACATCCACAAAACCTTTGTAACCCAAACTGAAGTGGTGGATATCCATCTGCAGGTGTTTCTCATGGATAAGGAATTATGCTGCAACAGTGATCACACTACTCAAACATCTGCTGTTACTATAAATTACTGTAATTTACTCATGCAGTCGGGACTGTCTCCTGTTAGGAATATAGGCTAATGTTTATTTACTGATTTTTATTTACAGGTAAAATCCATCTGGGAAGAAAACCTCGCATGTAATACATGAAAGCAAAAGAAGTATAATATAGCAAATATTAATATTTGATACAGATTGCCATTTATATAAATACAGTGTAAATTAGAGTTGTAAAGATTGCAATTTATACAATTTTAATGCAGTACACTACAAAGTAACGTAAGAAACTGCAAGATTGTCTAGTGAGACGAGCTTAATTTATTAAAATTACAAGAGATGAAAAGAGGGAAGGAAGTAAAGGTGCGAGAAGTAGGAAAAATGCATGAATCCAAAAGAGATGAGAAAGTGGTTAGCTGAAGAATTATTAAGTTGACAATGTCAGAGATGAGAGAGCAAGCTAAAGATTGGTTAATGAAGAAAGATGTGTGTACAAGAGAAGAGAATGTATGTGTATAAAGTTAGTATAGAGAGATTTACAAATTACAAATAAGTATGATGGATATGTACCTTAGTAGCAAGGTAAGATTTTCCAGTAATAGTCATTGAACAAGAGATATTAATAAGGTAGGAGAAAGGGATAGCAAGTCACAAAACTGAAAAAAAAATGATTATAGCTGGAGGAAGTTGGATGAGCGAAAGCTGTGGTTAGAATGTAAAGGTGGGATGAAAGAAAATGGATTATACTTAATGGGTAGCTTGGTGTGGAACATGAGCAGAGACAGGAAATAGGAACATTTTATAGACATTTTGAACATGTGGACTTTGGGTGATGACCTGATAGTTTTAGGGAATGAGTTCCACATTTTTGCTACTGCATTATTACGGAGTGCCCTGCAGATTTTTTTGGTTTGTGTATGGTAAGGAGTGGTTTGTCACTTAATCTTCGGGCTTTGTGGGATGAAATTCTGGAGTGTTGGACTAAGAACTGGCTAGACTGAAGGATTAAAAGAGCAAATGGGTATAAAATGAAAACAATATAGCAAAAAACGAAACCAATAGGCAGAAGATGTGTAAAAACTGTATTTCAATAACAAAAAATAAAAACAAGATGAGCACTTTTGTACTCCAGGTACTTCATCTGATGCAGTATCCTTTACAATAGGAGAGTACAAAAGCTCAGGCAAGACAGAGAGGAGAAAAGGCCAGCAGAGCCCTCAAGAAACCCATGAAGAATGCCCTACCATAACCAGCTGTAGGCCCTAAAAATCGCATCCAACTTCTAGTGCTTGGTAAAGCATGCATAGAAATCCAGGTAGCTGCCTCAAGAGTAGAATTAGTATCCAAACACTTAAAAAAACGCACTAGAAGAGGCTACCGCCATAATAGAAATAGCCTTAACAGATGGAAGGCTCTTCCCATGAAAGGAACAACAGAAAGAAATAGCTTTAAATATCCAAGAAGAAATGGTTTGCTTGGAAACAGCCCAACTTAAGACCTAGGATGAAAAGAAACAAAAAGCTACAGGGATTTACGAATGGCTTTAGTTTTATCATAATAATACCAGAGTTGTCTATGCAAATCCACAGTGTAACGAACCTTCTCACTAGCAAATTTTGAAGAAGGGGAAAAGTGGGCAAATGAACAGACTGATTGAGACATGTCATTAACCACCTTGGGTATAAAAGGAGGATTACCATTAAGAGAGACTTTGTCCTTATGAAAAAACAAAAAAGGAGGGAACAGCCATAAGGGCTTGCAGCTCAGACATCTGTTTGGCACAGGTAAGAGCCAAAAGAACAGTCTTCCAAGAACAATGCTGTAAGGAAGCTGAAGCAGCAGGCTCAAAAGGAGCCTGAGTCAACTTTTCCTAAACAAAATTAAGGTCCCAGGAAGGGAGGAACAGGCTTCCTGGGAGGCCCAATATGAAGTACACCTTTAAGAAATGATTTGGCCTCAAATCTAGAGGATAAAAGTGGGAGTCGGAGGCAAACCAGCAGAAATAGCTGAAAGATGGGCTTTAACAGAATATGCCAACCCAGCATTGAACAATTCACACAAATAAGAGAGAACCAAAGGAACATCCACAGTAAGTGGATCCAGGTTACAAGACAGACAGAAAACCTTTTCCATTTGGACAAATAAGATTTTCTAGTAGAGGGTTTCCTGGCCTCCTGCAGACCCGAAGCACATCCTAAGAAAAAAGGTGTCTGAAGAGAATCAAAACCCTGTCACCCGCAATGTCACTTGAAGAGTGGACATGTGAGGGTGAATGGAGAGACCCCTTGTCTTGTGTGAGAAGGCCCATCCTGCGAGGTAACTTGAGATGATTGCCATTGGCTAAATGCAGAAGAAGGAACAAATGCTGTCTGGGCCAAAAGGCAGTCACAGCAGTATTTTGGGGGCATGAGAGGAAGGGGAGTAAAGACAAAGAAACATCCCCTTCCAAGAGAAAGAGAGGATGTTTACAGTCCGAGGAAAGGACATGGAACTCTGGTGCAAAAGAGGAAGCTGTCTGTTCAGAGGGGAGTCCGAGATATACTTGAGGAGTACCCCACTGGTGGACAAGGTCCAGAAACACATCTCTGTGAAGCATCCACTAGTAGGACTGTGTTATGGACCTACTCAGAGTATCTGCTAATATGTTCTGATTTGAGGAAATACAAACCACCTGAAGGGTCACCTAATACTGGGTAGCTAGATTCCTTCTGGATGTATTTGTTACCTACTAGTATCCTTGGACTGGCATTCCTACTGGGGCTTTTTCAGTTCTGAGGTTATGTCCACATGTCACCTTTATGCCATGCCCAGGGAACATACATGTAATGTACAGAGTACCTGTTACAACCTAAAGGCTTTGGGATACTGGCTGGATGTTGGGCTGCTCTAGGCAAGTAGTCCCTGTTATAACGAATTTTGCAACAACAATGAGGAGAAGGACATCAACTGTTATGGTAAGATTTTACATAACTGCACTTTCCAACTAGTTTAATTATTTTAGTGCAGTACAGTGGTGGCTTTGATTGGGTTAGTTTCAGCAAAACACGTGATCTTACTGCATTGCTCAAGTTTTGTTTCTAGAGAGTTTTGGAGGTTTGCAAGGATAGGTACTGCATATAGAGGTGAGGGTAGGAGGTAAGTATTAGTTAGGGTTACTTTAGTGTTAGTTGTGAGCATTTTTTTTTATTCTGTAGAACATTCCTAATTTATGGTGTTTTTTTTTTTTTAAATTGTAGGTCGAATGTTAGACTGTCATCTGTGGTCACACCATGCAGTTTAGTATGAGATAGTACAATGTTAGTGTTATTTAGGGAGGTAAAATTGGAATTACTTTTGTCAAGGTTGTTTGAGTTGGGTAAAAACGGGAATAGTTCATTTTTTTAGGGTTGAGGCATGATGGCACCAGCATTCAATGGCGAAGTGTCTTGTGTTTGTTGCAGATGGTTTGGGCTGTTAGTGGAACCATTTACAGCAGAGATATTTGCATATTGCATGAGAGAGGCTTGTTGACATGTATTACAGAGATTGCTGGTGTATATATTAAACTGTAGGGGACCAAAAATAGATCCTTGGTGTACACCAGTGGTAACTGGCAGGAAAATCGATAGTGTGCAGAGCCATTTAACAGACAGTTGTCTGTCATTCAAGTACCTTCAGAACCAAGTGAGAGTAGAGTGTAAGAGGCCAAGGGCAGACATTTTGTGTCAAAATTTGCTGTATTGTAAGATATACATATATCTGGCAGTGATCCAGAATTATTATTAGGGTTAGGGCAAGTGACATCACCTACAATTTCATAAAGTAGTGAATAGCTGCATAATCAGTGTGTTTAGAAGGCAGTGAGTGGACTAACCAGTTTAAATTCGAACCATTAAGTTGTTCAGAATGTACTTGCTGCAGAAGAGCTTTGGAAGCTATCAGTGAAAGTGGTGTTAAACTGTTTTAATACAAAGTTGTTTACCCCTAATGTTAACTGATAAAATAACCCTTTAAGAGCTCCTTCAGTTATGGATGAAGAAGTATAGGGGACTAGAACTGGGGCTGCATTTGTAACCAAGATAGGTGTTTGACGCATGTATTTCAAGATGTTCACTTCAAGAAGTGAAGCTCAAGCTGTGAATCTTGGCATCCATGTGAAGAGCCCATGATGGAGTTATGTTCAGAGAGACCCAGTAATAATAATTTGTAGTTTATGGAGCTGAGTGTAGGACATTTTGCTGGCATCATAACACCAAACCACAGATGACTGAACACAAATGTTAGATTCTCAAAAAAAAAAAATCTCACCCCCTCACATACATACATGTATATACGCACACACACATATATATGTATATACATTATGTACATGCGTACAGATATGTATATATATATATATATGTATATATATATATATATATATATATATATATCCATAATATATATATATATATATATATATATATACACACACACACACACACACACGTATATATATATTAAGTCTGATCTAGTGGGTAAGGCCATGAAAAGAATTACCATGGTTGTTATAAATAGAGATAGGAAATCAAAGGCAGTGGACTTCGGGAAAATCACCAAAGCTGTGGACAGGGGCAAAACATTAACTATCTTGGCATGACCAAAGCAATTGACATTATTCCCATTCAGGTATTCTTGACAGAATCATGAATCTGGGAGTAATCTCATGGGTCACCCATTGGATAGCCTACTGGCTCACAAGACACTGGAAGTCATTTTACTTCCACAAAAATGACAGTCAACAATGGTGTCCTTCAGGTCTCTGTGCTGGGGACTATCCTTTTAGGAATCTACTTTTTGAAAGTCAAAGCTAACATTAACTGTGTCTGGTTCACCAAGTTTGCAAGATTTGTCCCCAAGGACACTAATATCCTCCAATAGGACTACTTGTAAACTTAGTGGTGCTAGAGTCATGGTCTAAAACTGAATGCCAAAAAATGCCTAATAACCTTTGGAAAGTTGGTCACATACAGGAATTACCACAAAGACCATACATACACGTCTAAGAGTAGACCCAATAGTTAGGAACTTTGGAAAAAATTTGGACAATGGCTTTTGACCATTGTGTCAACTGTTGTAAGGGAATCATTCTGTATTGCACTACTTATAAGCAAGGGCATGGCATCCAGCTTCAAATATGACATTATCCTCCTGTTCTCAGCCCTCATTTGACCAATCTTTTGCATACAGTGCTCTCGCCAGTATGCATCTTACAAGGCATATGCAAGGACACCCACAGACGTTCCTCACAAAAAGAATACAAGGCATAAATCACATAGAATAAGCAGACCACCTCAAAGGCTTATATTTATACTCCATCTGCTATGGAAGACAGAGAGGTAATCTGTACCTGGTTTACAAGACATCATCTGATCCAGGTGTACGGTGCTGCATTTCCAAAAGTTTAACTGCATTAGAAAAAAAAATAATCAGAGGAACTAAACTTAATTTGCAATATAAATTAAACATGCTGCAGAAACAGATGCGTCAATGAAACTGTCCCAACTTTGGAACAGGCTTCCTGTCCATGTGAAGCAGAATTTCTCCCTCACCCTGTTCAAATGCAATCTTGACAAATAGGTGGTCCCTATTGGACTGATGCAGCTTTTAAATGCTTTGCCACCTGAGCATAATTATATGTTCTATGGGTAATTTATCCTGCCATTTACAAATGGAAAATGGGCTTAAAAATGCCTCCTAGGACAATTAACCTTTTAATCAACTATGAACCTCTTGTACCCTCCCACCCTGTCCCAAAAATATCGTCTGCTGAAACAATGAAGGTAAGCACAAGTGGGCAGTGAATCACGGAGTACTGTGATTTTGCATTATATATGTTTTTTATTTCTGTTACTGTTGACTGTGTGTGCGTGTGCGCACCTGTTCACTGAACTTGTTCAGTTGTGATGACTTCCTACTCGAGATATACAGGGTAAGGTAGCGTACCATACAGCTTCAGACATTAACCAAAGTACAGTTGTTATGGGAAATCCTTAAGTAAAAGTGAACTGCTTATACCAGTCAGTAAATATTTTAAGGAGCTTTAAAAATGAGGATTTTTTAGGAAGTGTATGCAGCATTCAAAAAAAATGTTAGATATGTGAACTTGGATTTTTTCTTTATTAAACTATAACAGGTGTGAATTCTTACTGTGTGTGGTATTCAGGAGTTTGAGTCCAAATGTGCATATGGTTTATTAAAATGTGTACTGTGCAATGAACATGGAGGTACCTGCAGTAAATATAGTCAACACAGTAGTTTAGGAAATCTGATATTTGTCATATTTGCATTAGTTTTTGTGCCAGAAATGTAACAATAGGAGTGTCAGGTACCTGGTTACAGATGAGGTTGTGTAAAAGTCCTATATCTGTGCATTTGAGCAGTATGTAATTTAAGAAATTACAGTTTATAACAGAGCTTATGAAGCTTTGCTTATTGTTTAAAGCCCCCTAGTGAGTGCGGTGCATGGAACTTTGATTTTAGAATATAAACATGTAATTAAAAGGTACACTCTGACATGAAAATCAGTTAAGTAGCAATAGCAGAAATCCCAGTATAAAACATTGTTCATCACAGCATTGACAGAAGTATGGCATTTATTATACTAGTGATAATTTGAGAGAAGCATAATCCTAGAAATGTCAGGTATCGGCTAACAGGGTAAATGAAATAATTCACATCTGTTCATTTCTGACATGGAAATGAATATATTATACTTTGTTTACACTGGTTATGAAATTTTGTGTATTGATATATTTATGTAATTCCCTTACTGAGTTTTGTATATATGATTTTGTTTCTACATTACAGGTTCATGATTAAAACACACACTGACATGAGCACAGAGCATCTGCTAGTAACAGAAATTACTATTTAAATTAGCATTTAAATTATTAACATTAATATTTCATTTGTAGAGCAGAGTTACGGGAGTGTCAGGTACCAGCTAGCAGATGTGGATGGATAAATGAAAGTCACATTAGATATGAGGATTTAGGCACGTGGAAATGAAGATATTAAAATTTGCTTTAAGCACTTGTAGTTGAAATTTGCATATTTTAATATTTGTGGTCATAACTTATAATAAGGTTATTCATAGACACATGGTCACTGTCAGCGTGTGGGATAAGAAATATGTGAATGTAGGTCTATGTGCATTGTTCCATATGAGCATAACTGAAGATTTAACAGTTTGTAAAAATTATTTGTGAAGTTTTATTTTTCATAATACTATGAATAATGATGCTGTATACTGCTTTGAAATTATTTCAAAGTACCAACTGCAAGTTGGTATCATTGTGGGTAGTTTGCCACTGATAGGTAAGATGCTGAAATATATTAGTTTTCTATTATGTTGTATTATAAGAAGTATACATTTTATATTTTTGTGAAACTCTAATAAGAATGTCTGCAAAATGCTGGCTGCTGATGATTTTCAAAGCAGTGCACTGATGGACAAAATTCCTTAATTTTGTGATATAACTAAGAAAGATTTGTAGACAAATTTTCTGCAGATGCCAAGTATCTTGCTTTGTATTTCCTAGGATAATATCAGTTATTTGCAGAAGTGTACACAAATATGCATACATTTAATAATAACTAGCAATTAAAATCAAGGTTATGAGTTGAAATGTCAGAACTATAGCCACTCAGTGCATGCGCTAAAAAGTTTTCATATACAATTTATACATTTTATCATTACTGTTCAGGAGTTAAAAGTATTTGTTTCAAATATGATTTTAGAAGAAAAGATTTTCTGAGAAACAAAAAATATCTTAAAATGCATCACTGTTCCAGTAGAAGTTATCTGTAGCATTCTCCAGTTCCAAAATGAATAAATAAAGGTGACTTAGTATTTCCTGAGCACATCCAGTATACTGACTCTGTGTAATCTTCAACAGCTTCTGGTACTTCCTTGAAGGTGAAAGGCCAAGGTGCCAGAAGATGTTGAAGAATAAATCATTAATCACCTACTTTGTTCCTGTTTTTTCCTTTTGTGAAGATTACACAGTGTTTTTTGTGTTAGTATTTCCTGATACTTCTTTGTTCAAATCTCTTATGTGGCCAGAATCATACAAAATAAACCACCTTAAATAAAACCAGCAATAATGATTTTTTTGTTTGTTTTATTCATGTATTTATTTACGGACATTTGTTTACTGGCAAAAGTCTGACTTTGTATGCAACTCATTTTCAGCTGTGGCCCAGGGAAAAAAGTTCAGTGAAACAAAATGATTGATTTTTCAGAAGTTTGGCAATTGTAATATTTATAAAAAAGACTGTGTACTATTTACAGATTTGACATAATAAAATGCATCCTTTAAATTAAGAAGTCAATGGTTGTAAAGATTTTGGGCAGAGATGCTGAGAGAATTCAGAGACTGATTTGGTATTGGGAAGGTGGTGATGTGTAGGAGATAAAGATGAGTTAGGGGATGGAAAAGAGAGTAGAGCAGGTGCATGAGATAGGAGGGGAGAGTGATAGATGGAAGAGAGGGAGACTGAGGTAAGATGCAAGTGCAAAGTGCTTATGGGGGGATTTTAACCTGTTGAAGAGTAGGAGCAGACCCATGTATTAGGAAGGAAATCTGTTAGGGTAGCTTTGAAACTGTGGAAGTAAGGTATTTACCCATCTGATGGTAGTGGTAGTATTCCAGGATTTGGCTACTCAGAATGAGTACATACATTATTTAGCAGCTTTAAGAGGTATATAGATGGAGAGGAGATTATCGTTTGAACCTAACAGTTGCTTAGGGAGGTAGCTAAGAATGTTTTTAAGTGCTGGAGTGGCAAACAATGGTTTAAGATTTTGTGAGCAATGAGTAACTCAGTGTGTGTCAGTTGGTGGTGTAGCTGTAACCACTTGAGTATTAAGTGCAAACCAGTGATGGGTTTGAAGGGAGTGTTGAGTGCACATTTTGCGATTTTGTTATAGCATTGTTTAGCCTTTGTTTTTTGTGATGCTTGGATGTTTCTAAGTATGTGTGCTCCACAGAGGAGAGTGGAGGAGGTATAGGTGGTGGCCAAGGTTACTTTAGTTGTAGACAGGAGGTGTAGGTGGTGCTCTGGTTACTGTAGTTGTGTTGGATAACATTTTTTGGCTCAGTATAACATTATTAATTTGTGCTTTTCTACAGCAGTTTTGAATATACAGGTCGTGTTTAAGGTTATGTATTGGCATTTGGGAGGTGATCTCGGTCACTTTATTAAGATATATGAACTTAGGTCTCTCATGATAGAGAGACTTGAGAAAGAATAGTTGTAGGTTTGTTTCTGGAGGTCGAGTTGTGCATTATGAAGACATTTTTCAGTAGCACTAAACATTTCTTGACTTTGTTGGGTTTGCAGAGGAGTGTGTAAGAGTAGCATCTGCATGCTGCATTAGAGAGGCTTATTGGAAGGATGTGTTGAGAGTGTTGGTGACAATATTAGAGGGTCCAAGGATGGAATGGCACCCCAGTGGTAATGGGAAGGGTCCAAGGGTGGAATGGTAACTTAGTGGTAAAGGGAAGGTAAGATGAGACGTACAGTGCCACTTAACTGATTTGCGCCTGTTAGATGAGTAACTCTCAAACCACTGGAAGACTAGGTTGTGATAGTTGTAGATAAGACATTTGAAGTAGGTGCTGAATGTATTGGATAAATCTTAAATCAAGGAGGAAACAATTCTGCCACTATCTTTTTTTTTTTTTTTTTTTTTTTTTTTTTTTTTTATAAATCTCTTGGTAATTTCCTTGATATTGCAGTTAATTTGACAAGCTTCAGGAGGTTCATGATAGCTACCTGCAATTCACTTAATACAAATAATAACTAAGAATGGCAATAGAGAGTTTTATTTTTATATTTTTTTCTCTCCCTGCTTTTAGGGTTAACTAGACATGCTTCAGGAGATTTTAGTGGCAACTGTTACAGAATTAGCCAAGTTCAAGTGCTAGCTTAAAAACATAGTAGGTAAGCGATCACAGGGACTATAAGATGCCTAACGATATACATCTTTATGTAGGTACTCTTAAAAGTTCTTATTACCTTGTACAAGCACCTCCCAAGTTGATCAGGGCCATACATAATAAACTTAGTGTAAATTTGTGTCTACCCATCCAGCCATTGAGTCTAGCCATAAAAGCAGCCAAAGTAGTTGCTTGACCTGTACTGGTAACTTATTATTTGGGCTGAGAATACTGTTAGGAACCTCTCTCTCTCTTTTCAGTGAGTTATTTATTTATTTTTAATGTGGATTTAGGGTGCCTAGTATAGGTGTTTGTAAAGCACTGATTTTGTGAAGAAATTGGTCAAACAGGATTGGGACTTTAATGGCTTGAGAAACAAGACATGGGTCATATCGAAGCAGGTGATAAGGCTACTGAGTATAAGAAAGCTGTGCAAATCTGTTGGGATAGTTGAAAAATTTAAGGCCTTTAACTTTGTTATAAATTGTTAGGCTCATTACAGTTGAGCAATATGTGTAGATTTGTACATATTGGATGGGGGTATTGTATTTGATGGTGGGTCTGACAAGGGAGGAGTACAATGGTAAGAATCTGTATGGATCTTGGATATCTCCTTAGAAATTAACTGGGACAGGTAGAACTATTTCCTGGCCATGATGGAATTATGACAATTGAATGAGAGTTGTCCACAAAAATACCCAGGTCTCTTATGACCCCATCTGTCTGAAGAGGAAGTATCCCTAATGGGTGTACCTTGTTTACTCAGTTACTGTAATGCACCTTTTTTTTCTTGTTTTTTGTTCTGATACCGTTATCAGATCACCACTTACGTACATATTCCAGCCCTTGTTTAGTATCAGTGAATGAACAGATAAGAGTTATCAGCTTGCAGCCTTAAACAAATTTCATCAACCATGCTTCTGAGATATTGGCTTAGATATCTTTAAAATAAATGCCAAATGATGGCTATCCAATTTACAATCCATTGAACAATGTAAAGATTTTACATGATCTGTGTCTAATTTTTGATATCAGCAAGGGGGATAGTGTCACAAGCCTTGGCCAGGACAAGTTAAGCAGCGTGCAGAGAGACCACTATCCACAGCCTCTGTAACCTTTTCAGCAGAGCAGGACCCACCCTTCATAAAATGAAACTGAGTTTTGGACAAGAACGGTTAAGTTGCTTGTGTGTGTATAGTTATGATAGGAAATGTCCTATGGCTTTGCATACAAGGCTGGTGAGGCTGTAATTACCTAGGTTTGTAGAGGGCCCATGTTTGTGTAGGGGATTCAGAGTGGTTTTTCACCTGATGTCATTCACAATCTCTATGGACAGACTGAGGTTTTGAATAGGAACATGAGCAGTGCATACATTGCACTGATGTGATTTCAGCCGGGTATGGCATCTGGTCCCATAGAAACATTATTTGTATCCATTGACAGGAATTCTAAGACTTTTTTTCAGTGACTTCAGTGAAGCCAAGAATGTGTGGGTAGGTGGGGTAAAGCCAACACTAAATTTGTCTGCTAATATATTAAGATTGGAATGTGTATGATTATTGATGAGCTCCATGCATTGTTGGACATTAGTCCTTAATTTCCTGATGTAACAGAAGAAAAGTTTGTAGTTTCTTTTGGTATCTGTAGCAGTCTTAGGTTCATTTTCTGCTTCACATTTTGTAGTAGTGTTCTAAAGTTCCTTGCTGCAGTTTCAAATGTTTGTCTGCTCTGTATGAAGTCACACTGGTTTCAGAGTGCTAGATGTGGTGTAAATGTCACCAGCTGAGACACAATTATAAACATAAAAATTTTGTCGCCTTGATTTAAAACTGGTCTTGGTCTATACAAACCAACCAATAGTGGATTTTTATCCAGTTTTGGGATGGCTGAGATTACCACCCCCTTCTATGAAAGCCAGGAGTGAGGGCTCCCCAATTTCATCACTCCATTCATATCATATAACAATTTATCTTTTATTACATAAGTTCATAGGCCCTTAAAGCCTAGCCCAGTTCAACCCTTGTTCCATTGAGGGTCTAGAGATATGGTTTATGCTATAAGTAGAACTTATTCAGCACCAGCTGCCCCTATCCAAGAGAGAAACATGTGAAACTCCTGGGGTGAATTTGTGGTTTCCCATCCAGTTGTCCAAGTTGTGCTTAAAAAGTGTTGACAAGGTGTCTCTCCGGCAAGTCATGTTGATGTCGCATGCATGGTTAAGGTTCCTAGAGTGAGTGAATAGTGTACCGTTTGACTTATGAATGTGCAGCGTTTCCATTAAGGCAGGATCAAAGGGTGCTCTATGTACAAGGCACTGGTCACCTCCGAGTACTCTATATGATATAGAGTATAGTGACAGTGATTTCACTCAGTCCACGTAAGACATGCTGAAGACCCTGAATTTTATTTGTGAAGAAGCTTTGAGGTCTCTCCAATTGCTGCAGGTGCCTGTTTAGGTACATACCAAAGGGAGCATTGTACTCTGTTTTTGACCTGATGAGGGAAGAGTACAAGGGGGTTATAACCTCTTTTGTTCTGAAAGCTGTGCCCTTGCCTATGAGGTAAGCAATGTAGAAGGCCTTCCTTAACAGCTTGGAGACATGGTGATCAAAAGTAAGGTTGCTTGTCAGCCTGTGTGCCCAAATCTCTCACCACTGATTTAGAGCTTAGGGTGTTAATATGTTAATCTGCGGGGGCATCGTTTTTGCCAAAGTGGACGATAATGCATTTTTTTGCAATTAGTTTAAGACCATGTTTTTGGCACCAGTCATTGGTTTGTGTAAGTCCTTTTTGTAGAATATTGACATCATTTGGGGACTTAATGACTGCTCCCAGTTTGCAGTCATCAGCAAACTGTCAGCCACATACTTTTTGTTTTTGCCTGTACTTCGGAGAAGTAGATTCCAAACAATAGGGGCCCCAGCACTGATTCCTGTGGAGCACCACTGGTAACGGGTCTTCTGGTGGACCCCCACCAGGTATATACTCATCTCCCGCCAGATACATATTGGGGAATACTGCAACCTCTCACTCACTGCCTTTAAATGTCTACCAACTCCCCGGGAGGCAGTGCCTGCTATTCTGTTAGCTTTGGGTTGTTTATTTTTTAAGTAGTTATGCAACCTGTGTATTCACCTCTTCTCTGCTGTTTGTTCTGCATATAAATCCTGATAATTGTTTAGAAAACACAGCAGAATATTGTGTGGGTCCTATATTTGGTTCTGAATCATTTATTTTTATATACCCACCTTTCCATTTTCTATTCTCTTAATCTAATAACCAAATGCAGCTTTGTGGAATTAACCAGAATGTTTTTTGTAATGACTGTATTTTTAAGTCATAGTTCTTTTCAACATCATATCAACTTCTGCTTGTGCCTCTTTCACCTCTCTTCAATCCTGTTATTCCCCTAGCTTGTTATTTTTTTGGAAATCCTTAACTCACTATTTCCATGTGCTCTAGGAAAAATTCTCTAACTCTTTTCTCCCTACCATACTACTGTAGAAAATCCTTCTATTTACCCTTGATTCTATCTCACTGAACTCTTAAATTCTCTTCTAAAGTTCCCTGTAAATCACATTTTACCATGCCATGTCTGGCCTGCTAAAAATCATGATTTGCTGCATGCTAAAGGAAATTACCAGTTTATTCTCTTCGTGGTGTTCACATTAATGTCTACTATGAAATTCACATGATTGGATTGCACAGTAGGGGAACCTTACCTATCACTTTGTGTCCATATTCCTTAATCACTTGTATCCTAGTGATATGTGACTATAGGTGGTAAACCTGCGATTAGTTTGTACACAACATTCCCCTGAAGTTTCTAGCATACATACATCCACTAACCTATCAATTTAGTAAATACAGAAAAAAAGTCTTACTGTGTTGGGAAGTTTAGCTTTTATTTCCCCCTTGTACATCTTGAGGAGTAACCTTCTGAAGTGTCGGGACCTGCTAGATCAAGTCCGAAACATGGGACTTAATGGCTAAAAAATGGACTTGCACGTACCAAGTCCAAGGTGGCAATTTCTTGAGATGTATTCTTTTCTCCAAGGAATGTCAATCTTGGAGTTGGGGTATGTCTGTGTATATAATCTGGGGGTGCAGGGGGGCTTGCCTCCCTACATAAAACAAGTTTAAAGGAGAAGAATGATGTTTGAGATTTCCTCTTCTGTAGTTTTGGTCTTTTTTCTTTTCAGCCTGTTGACAAACTAAATTTCAAGTGCCAACATCTCAATAGGGAATCTGTTCAGGTTTTGTTAATAAATTCAAATTTGCCCATACCGTTAATCCATTAAGAAAAATAATTATTCTCTTATACATATCCTTGAATTCCTGTGATGTGGAATTTGGAGCCAATAGAAACTCACCAGTGTATGTAGTTGTCCAAGGTTCCATTCATTGCCACATATCTCCCTTTATTACCTGTCTTTGTATCATCTTAAATTTCAAATGTTTACTAATAAGAACCACCCTCTTTTTCCCTAATGAAAACCACTGTACTAAATTCATATTTTACTAACTTTCTATGTTTAGGTTTATCCATGTGTCTGTTGAAGCATTACCGTATGTGGGGATCTTTTCTTAACTAATCCACCACTTTCTCCCACTTTACTGGGTTATATAACCCACTTGCATGCCATGAAATTACTTGTACGATGCATGTCTGTGAGCTCTGTATCCCTTTGTGTAGTCCTTATCTTCCATTGCTTGGGCATTCTGTAATAGTTCACAATTCTGTCAATGAACAAATGAATGCCCCCTCCAAATCCCAAAGCACATTCACTGACTTTCTGCTATCTTATCATACTGCTACTTGTATGGTGGAAGATTACCAGTACACTTCCATAATGTAACCCAATACATTTGTGATGAGGTTGTATTTTTTTATGACATTTAAAGCAAACATTATAATAAACTCAAATTCACCTTTTTATTTCACTCAGTATGCCATCAAGGCAGCTTTTCTCATCGTGGGACAAACCCTACAGCAGCTCAGCTAACTTTTGGGTGTGCTATATTAGCAGAATCTATGTTCCCCTCTCTTGTGCCATAGTAATGAATGATTACCATTCTTGCTTTTGCTTGTTTATTATCTCATTCGTGGGTATGATTTTACAAAACTTCTATTCACGTTATAAAGCTGTGTAAATGCTGTCATATTACCATATGTACGTACGTATGTTTGTAGTTAGTATTTTGGTAACTAAGTAGGTGGACTGGTCCAGAGACCCTTTTCAGATGTGACCTGGGCTCACAGGCAATAAACAGTGCAAGTAAACTTATACATTTCAGATTTATTTATTTATTGTCATTTGTTAACCGGGTTAGTCCAACTGGACTTTTGGCCCATTTTCAGTGGTGACCCGAGGAGAAAAGCTCCAGAAAATAGCATAATAGTATATTGATTGCATGCAGAAGTATAGTACTAACATAGCTGAAGGATTTACAAAGCTGTTAATAACAAAGTTGAGTATAGAAGAGAACAATTACAAAGTTGTTAATACATAAAATACATACATGAAGTTCTACCATAAAAAAAAAAAGTTTTATTTGATTTTTTTTTTTTTTTTTTCTTCAGAATGGTATGTAGCAAGGTGCGAGACAGGAGAGGGAAACTAGGTGGATTTATGACAAGAGCAAGTCTTGGAGTTAAGTAGAAAAGTTTTTAGTTCATTTTAAACTGGGTGTAATGTGTAATGGATCGTAGGCTAAGGGGGAGTTTGTTCCAGGCATTGGTGACAGTATGTTTATAGAGTATTTTCCCAATAGATTTGTTTTGTTGATATATGTCTAGTAGCTGTTGGTTCGATGTACAGAGGGTCCGGGATGGAGTATAGGTGGAGACTAAGGGTGAGAGAGATGGACAGAAAGAGGGTTTGTAGAGAATAGAGTGTAGTATCTGAAATTGAGATAGAAGCAGTTGTTGGGGGAGTTCTAGCCATTGGAGAGAGTTTAATGCAATACAATGGTGTGTGGTTTATGGTGAGTTGGTGATGAATCTAGCTATTTTGTGATAGATTTGTTGTAGTTTATTCAGGGTGGTGACTTGTATGTTGGTGAGAATAGGGGCGGCATAAAGGAGGGAGGGGGAGGAGTAGTGCCTGTCCAGGTGTCAGTCTAGCTTCTGGGGTGAGAAATTTTTTGTTTCGATAAAGTAGACCTAGTTTTTGGTGCGTTTTCTTTATGCATTGGAGTAAGTGGAGGTTGAACTGAAGTTTGTCATCTACTATGACTCCAAGCAGTTTTGTATGGGTATCAGGTTGAATAGTTGTGTTGTTTGAGGATCTGATGCAAAATGATGATTTAAGACGGCACTGTTGTATTTACATAGATGCAAAAGTTTAGAAAGTTCATATGAAATTATTGTACAGTTTTTATAATGTAGAATGTTGTACAATTATTGTATGTTTCTAATAAAGTAGCAGGTTTACTTTAAGTGTTATTAGTTTATATGTGTTGCAATACAGTTTGGCTAGATGAAATTGTTCTTTAAATGTTTAAAAATGCATTTTCTTAAAGCTAAACACATGATATTGGGAGAGAGAGATTTACAAAGACATGCTTAGAGAATAAGAGAATGCAAGAGTAAGAAGAGTTAATCGGCAAAAGATGCCCAAGGAAAACATTTGAGAGACTGTAAGCATTTCTACAATTTTTGACCTTTTAAATAGCTTATCTGTTATCTGTTAAGCATTTACAACCTCCTTGAAGCAGTGCTCAGAAACTTTAACTTACTAAGAGTATATTGATTTCTTGTTTCAGCTGGTAGTTTGTTACAGAAAATTGGGCCTATTCGTTAGAAGGCTGTTTCACCAATGATTGTTCTAAACAGGGAAAAATTAAATGATATTAGTTTTTGCTGGGAATGCCTTAAGAAGTAGGCCTGTTCCCTGACAGGCGAGTATAGGGAGTTTTCGTTTTGGGGGAGGGAGTAGCCATCCTTTAGAATTTTATATAGTAAGGTGCATAGGAGATAAGTGAACGTTTCAGCAATAAGCAGTCAAATCAAGGTCATCTAGAAGGCTGCAGTGGTATATGTGGGTGTCAGCAAGTAGGGCAAATCTAGCAGTTTTATTGCTGTATCATCCTTAAGTCGTAAGGCTTGCTAGAGTAATTAATAAAACAGTGTGAATGCCATTTCTCTCTCTCTCTCTCTCTCTCTCTCTATATATATATATATATATATATATATATATATATCAGATTCCCATTACTTACTGTTTGCTGGAGCAATGTTGTATATACCGCCTGTTGCTGTCTTCCCCAGTCACATCTGTTCTGCCTCATTTTTTTATTGGTTATCATGGCATTATTTCTTTCACCGGACGTGATCTAAATAGTTGGAATGGATTTCGGGATTTCCATGAAGCTTCATTCTGTGCCACTGGTTCCTACCTTTGCTTATGCTTCCATACCCACCACTTAAGTCAGTTGGTTTCTCCCCATTCCATTGTGACAGCGTGTGCTGCTTCTGAATTAGTGAATATCTTAGCACCTGCAAGAAACCGTACTTAAAGCTGTGTATAAAATCTTTAATTTTAGCCATTTAACTCTGCTGTTTTCCTCTTCCTGCATGTTTCCGTATTGGAATCGTACTGTGTTTACTCTTGTGTCCTCACAGTATATTTTTATCCCCGTCTGCCAAAATTTTCGCAATACTCTCCTTCAATTCAAGCATGGCAAAACACACAATCACCTGTCTATATGTTTGTTCTCTGCTCTGGGAAGAAAAGGCAAGGACACTGTTTTGTTGCAAGCTTCTGTGCAGAGAAGCCTTTCCATTCCACTGGTAGTTGCTGGACAACCCCCCTCCCCCAAAAAAAGGTTTCTTCCCTCTCTTTCTGTATGCCTGCTAAAGTAAGATTTTGTTTCCTTTGCACTCTGGTCTTTAGCCTCCACTATTTTTCAATCCCAGTTGCTTCCATCTCACTTGACTGTGGATGGTATGAGAGTGGGCTTGCCTTAAGTCCTTTTGCAGTTCTGTTAACGCATCGGAGTGCTATGAGGGGTTGTTCACCCTCCCCACAACCATACAGTTTTGATTCTATGTTAACTTGTTTAGTATTACCGGGGGGAAATCCTGACAACTGCCCTGTGCTATCACTCGGAGAGTGAGGTGTAGACATTGCTACTTACCATTAAGATGGCTCTGGCCCTGTTCCTTTCAATGTGGCATTCACTGTGTTGTCTTCCTTCTGTCTTCAGCATGCAGCATTCAGTTTTCAGTTATTTTCCCTTTCACCACACTGTCCAAGCATTAGAATTCAACTTATTTCTGAAAAACATCTTAAAATCCCTCCATTCACTGGTTTACTGTTTCTTCGTGTCCGAGAGACAGGGAGGGAGTCCCTGCACACATCTTGCTACCATTACCATAAGTCCGGGATAACCTACTGTTATATAACCCATTACTCATAGAACTTAAATTAGATTTCATTTTTTTTATTTTGATAGCTATTAGTTGTAGGGTTATTACAGTCTTAATCAGCTACTCAACTACAGCCTTATCCCCCATCTCTCTATGACTGCCGTCAGGAGTGTCTCCTTCTTTGGTATTGCATTTTATCCCCTTTCTTCTGTTTTTTTTTTTTATATCATCCCTAAAATACTTCAATTAATCAACTTTCTTAACTGAACAGATGATCTTGTTGTCTGGACCTTGGGCAGAGATTAGAGTTTTTTTTTTCAAGATGCCATGTATTAACTGTAAAGTAAGTTAAACTTTCTCTAAAATAAAAATTGTCATTAAGAAACAGTAGAAACCATAAAAATGTGTCTCAGCTGCATAGTTGCTGTTTTTGTGCCAAATAGGAAGTAACTATACCCAAGTCCAAACAAAAATACCTAGACATTTGGAATTAGTTTTTTGACCATGCCTACAGATAAAATGTAAATATCAAACTTAACTGATCAACTCAGCTAAAAGTCTTAACAGTTACTGCTGAAGTCTACCCCAGTGCTTTCTGTTGCTTCTCTTAATAAACCCCTTTAAAAAAACAAACTGCAAATTTGTTTTAGTAAGGCCTGCCAATGCATGCTGCCTTCACCTAAAACATAATGGCACAGTTTCTGTTTACACACAACCAGTATCCTTCCCATTCCACTGCTAGCGGAACTACACATATTCTGAATGTACACATTTATCCACATAATCAGTGATGTTATTTCACAAATATGTTCAGACCACATCTCTAATGTAGAATTCTCTTTTCCATATAACTAAAAGCACTGAGTACCCTCTGCCACCTACCTCTTTCAGTGCCTTCTACATACATTTATGTAGAGTATGAACAACCTCCCATCCTGATTTACTAACCAGTGAACTCTCTTCTGGTTACCAAAAGACCCTGAAAGTGTACTGTTTCACCAAAACAGCCTGATAGTCGTCCTAACCATGTATTTGTAAGAATCATATTTCCCAGACTCTCAGTCATTGAGCTTTACCCACACATAATATAGGCACATAGTAAAACACTTACTAGGCACAATACACTAATTTACAAAAATGTCTACCAGCACCTGTCATTTATATATTGAATACATTTTATATATATATATATATATATATATATATATATATATATACACACACACACACACACACACACACACACACACCATTGCACCCTTTGATCAGCAGCAGTTAGAGTTTTCATCTGCTTTGAGGACCGCCCTCCCTTTATGGGCTGGAAAGCACAGTGCAGTGCCCACTATGCTGGACCCTTTGTGATTCTGTGATTGCCCATATGAAACAGCTTTTGCCAGCCTCATGCTTCTCAATCTCTAGGTACAAGGTACTGCTTTTCTGACTTTTCACACAGGTGGAGCCAATGCAGTCAGACTCTGCCAGCATTGCCCCACCCCCAATATGGATGAGCCTATATTGCCTTCTCACTTCTTTGCTTTACTCACAGCTTTTTCGGTACCCAGGCAGGTAATCAGAGCTGTGGCGTCTGGGCCATATGGCTGGATGTGGTATTTTACCAGCTAACCGTGTAATGGTTGCTTGCAGGTAAAAGGTCATGTGCATATTTGAGTTCAAACAGGCCTGAGCATACTTCCTTGATCTTGCAATATACCATCTCTGCATTGCTTTGACCAGAAAGGTAGTATATATAGAGACCAAGGTGTAGGAGCAGAACACACTGTGAGATACCTACAAAAATACTGCTCAAGTATTCTAGTATCTTATATCACAGGCAGGTGGATGATTTTGTCAGGTGGCAATGTGCAGATGTGACTGAAGGAAATGGAACATGAGTCATTTGGGCCTTGTTACAGGTAGACTGTCATGGCTGGGCAAGGCCAGTGTAATTTATTTTTCAGTAATTGAATGTTTGACAGTAGCTTAATCTGCTGAAATAAGTGTGTGTGACACATGCTAAAAGCAGAATCACAGCATTTGTTATCTTGGTGTGTTTGTGAATATGTTCCTTTCTTATGTCATGGTTTGATGATGAGATTTAATTTTTCCGAAGGTATTAACTCTAAGTTTAGGAGAAGCCACTAGGCAACAGCTTTGAGTTTTTTTCAAAACCAGTTGTGTTCAGAGGGTGCAGTAGTTTTGCTGCTGAATACCTCTAATGGATGCAGATCATGTTCTTGGAGATCTGTAAGCTATGTATTTCATAAACCAATCAGACACTGATCAACAATTTGCCACTGTTGAAAAGTAGGCCAAGGCTAGTAGCTCTTAGATGGTTATGTATCAGGAGTTGGCAACCTCTGGCTGGCAAATTAGGGACTTCTGTTGTTGCGGTCAATAAACTACAGTTCACATTATTCCAGCAGATATCCAATTTTCTTGTATCTGAATCTTCTGATGAGGTGAGCAAAGAGACGGAGCCCTGAGGCCTAATTTTTGGTAAGTGGAATATACCAAATATTCTGATTTGTTAGCCTGTTTATAAATGCATAATGAGATTTCAGACAGCATAGCAACTGTGTAAATTGGACATGGAATATACATTTGGAATAGGCTTTAAACGGGAAAAGGTTTTTGTCTTGGTCATAAAGAAGGAATGAAATGTTACTTAACTGCAAAATATATTATTTTACATTTTTAATACCAAGGATTCCTATATGTGGCTGGTATTCGCAAAGAAGTGACAGTACAAAATTATTTTTTATTAAGACACATTCAACAGACACTGGCATAATTGGGGTGGCCTCACGCAGGGAGGTGAGGCACATCTAATGCCGAGATGGAACCCTTTCACCCTGAGAGAGGTCTTCCCACTGTGCTGTGCAAAGCAGACAGAGTGACATAGGCATCTAATCTGCAGACATTGCTTCACATCAAGGTTGCGGGGTTATTTTTCTGACAAAGATGGAAGGATTCCAAAAATAAAAAAGAATACGACCACCAAAGCTGTAGTTAAAATAATTTAATTACAGGTAAGCGCTTTCATATAACACTTCATCAGACCATAAAACATACTTAAATCCAATGTCCTTAAATACTCATTCAACTCAATACCTAATTAATTTATCAAACTATAAGAGCATGTATTCAATAAAAGGACCCACATGGCAATTAATCAGTGAATCAACCTCTGAATTTTCAAAACAGGTTTTAAAGAAAATCATTCAACCCAAAACCTTTATATGCTTGCAAAGTTAAAATCCATTTTTAATTCCTCATTTTCTGTTATTTATACATACTACTCCCTCTGATATTCTCTTGTCGGATACGTAATACCATAAGAGTGCCCTTCCATTAATTTCATGCTTATTCAAAGCATTCATAGGTACATCTCTCCTTATGTCACTTACATGCTCAAGTACCCTATCCTTCAGTTTCCTGTTAGTCATGCCAACATTTTTTGCAAGTTGCTAAATAAACCAAACTTGAAGTAGTGCAATCTGCATAAAAATTGGCATGAGGAAGTAGTAGTAGCAGGTTGTGAAGTGACATCATTTTGAACTTGAGCACTATCCCTCATTTAAGTTTTCTAGAAAAACTAGATTTAAAAAGTAGTTATCACATGACTATTCATCTAGACTTCAGGCATTTCTTAAGTTTTTGTGTGACTGGATCACGTTATCAGTTCTGTATCTTTTCCTTTGGACCATCCACCGAGCCAAAGTGTATAGTTCAAGTTATAGCTCATTTCAGGCTGCAGGGTATCTTCATTTACCATATTTATATGACTTGCTTTTCTTTGTAGAGTCTTTTTCAGTATGTCATGTATCGCTCATATGGGCAAGACATCTTACACAAGCTGGATTCCAAGAGAACATTCCAAAGATTTTTTTTGTTAACTCCTTCAAATAGAATTGTGCTCTTGAGGCTCCGCCAGATACTTAAGTTCAAAGAGCTTTTCTTCTACAGGAAAAAATACATACATTTCTAAGGTTTTCCACTCAGACTTTGGTCACTGCGAGGGAATAACTCACGATTTTGAGTCTCATGGCATCTATGATTCTCATGATACCCATGGCAAGACTCCACATGAAAAAGATAAAAGGGTATCTGATGTCTCTCTAGTCCCAGCACAGACATCCTTTCTCTTTAAATCACAGTGTTGGGGTTTGTCACAAGAGAAATCACTTAGTGGAGACAGCAAATTCCCTAAATCCAGGTCACCCCTTCTCCTTCCCTGATCCAAAATAGTCAGTCACCGCAGATGCTTTGGATATTGCTTGGGAATCAATTTCAGGAGGGATAAAAGTGTAAGGTGTGTGGGACAACAAGGATAGGTGAAAGCATACAAATGTAAAAGAGATGCTTGCCTTGATCAAGGCACTCTGCTAGCTGAACAATCTTTGGTTCCCTGGACCTTTTCAAGTTTTTACAGGCAATGCCACCAGTCATGTGGTATTTCATCAAGTAAGGAGGAACCAGGTCATAACCCCTTTGTAGACTAGCCATGTTAGCTTGGGATATAGCTTCACAGCACAATCTCAGTCTACAGGCATCCTGAATTCCATCAGAGCAAAATTATGTGGTAGACAAGCTGAACAGGATAAGGGCAGACCCTCACAAATGGAATCTAGATCAAAGGATCTTCCAAGATGTGATCCATCTTTGGGGATGTGACATCTGTGGACAACCCAGCAATCAGAGCCTCAATCCTCACCACTAACACCAGTGAGTGGCGTCCATATAGGGAAAGGATAATAAATACACACACAGTAAAGTACAATTTCCCTTAAGAGCACACAGAGATCACAGTCAGTCTGGGGCTGGTTTCTCCCCAGATCCCCAATAAGACTCCCCAGTGGCACAGCTATAGGGTCCAGATCTCAGCCTAGTGGGCAAGCTAAAACCTCCAGCATCTTCTCTGTCCAACCAGTGCTTCGTGTACCTGCCCAAGTAGCTGACACACACACACACACTTTGAGATAAGAGTTGTATACAACCACACAGGCGCTCCTGGGGAAGGCTGGCACAGGTTCACCAGCTGTGCCCCTTTTACCCAGACTATACAGTAGTACCACTTGCCACCACCCACTAATATTTATCAGCTACTCAAAGGCCCTTATTAAAGGTTGTCGAGTTATTACTGTGCAATATTATTATCCAAATGGTAGTGCAACCAAACAGTCAAAACTTATTTGGAGTGACATGGTACAGTATCACTATAGCTATATATATATATATATATATATATATATATATATATATATATATATGTGTGATGTACTCTTAGAGCTTAAATTATCTCTACACAAAGCCACAGTTGAAAGGTTTAAAAATATTTAATAAATAATAAAAACACAATACAGTACTTCTTACTACACAGTGCTAGTAAGATTTCAGAGACCACAGAGAAATGTTTAAAATAATACAGTAGAATAGTTCTGACAACACAGAAAAACACTTAGAAATAGCTAGGAAATAGGGAGATTAGACTAAGCAAAAACACTAAAGTCTAAGATCCTACTTACATATAGAAAGAGACAGAGCTGGTGATGTTAGATGTTCTCAAGACAAATGCTCTAATGGTCTCATTTTTTCTGTCCTTAAATTGATAACACCGTACCACTGATTAATTTCAGATTACATAATTTCTTTCTGGTTCCCAGGCTAACAAACTCTCAGAGGTTAATAGTCCTATAGATCTTGCATCTGGTCAGGAAACAGAGCAATAAAAGATATTATATATACAAATTCTAGCCATTAACTCCGGCCTCAAAACAATAGGCAGAATTCCTTTATCCAGACATATTGGCTCTGAATTTTGACATCAAAGACGGTCATAAAATGCTTGACTTAACTTTCTTACAGCATAGTGCATTGTTACATTTTTGCAGTTCAATATCCAATGCAGTCTTTTCACATTTAAGAGAACAAGCCTGTGGCTTACATTAATATTTACAAATGACATTATTATCTACAAAATTCTATCTGGCTAGGCTGGCAGCCTTCACCCCCCCCCCCCCCCGGAGAACTCAAGCTAGTTTTTCAGGTGACCCTTGAGAAGCGTTGCTTGAGAGGTTTAGGTCTATCTGAGTATACCTTACCCCATTCCCTGTCTTGAGAGCCCATCTGCGTTGAAATGCTAATCCCACTGTGGTGATACACTGACATATATGCTTGCAACCCTAGGCTCCATCTTAGCAACTTGGCATTTTACTGGCTGGCTCTGTTTAACCATGTTAGGAGGTTGTGATCTGTCTTTACAGTGAATTTTCTTCCATACAAATAAGTTTCTGCAGTGCCCACACTATGGCTAAACATTCCTCCCTGGGTTGGAGCCAATGACTGAGATAAACCACTGGGTGCTCTTCTCCCTCTGAAGAAATGTGGCTAAGTACAGCCCCCATCCCATGGTTTGAAGCATCCACTTGCACAGCAAATTCTTTATTGTAATCTGTACTGGCTAACACAGGGGGCCTTCCCAAAGCTTCTTTAAGCATCTAGAATGCCTGCTCACATTCTGTGGTCCACACTACCTTATCTGGCCTATTCTTCCTTGTCAAGTCTGTGAGGGGAGCAGCTATGGTACTATAACTGGGGATGAACTTTCTGTAAGAATGCCCTCACCTGCATTTTGTTAACAGGTGCAGACCATGCCTGAATGGCTTCTACTTTGGTAGGTTCTGGACTGATCTTAGCACTCCCCATTCTATGTCCCAGGTAAGAGACCTCTGCCATACTAACCTGACATTTGCTCAGCTTAATGGTCAGCGCTGCCCTCTGTAGTCTGCCCAGCACCTCCCTGACATTTTGAGGGTGCTCTTGTCAGGAATGGCTGTAGATGGCAATATCATCTAGGTAAGCAAGGGCAAACCCTCTTGCTAGGATATGATCTACCAGCCTCTGGAAAGTCGCTGGGGCATTTTCATCCCAAAGGGCATCTTTGTGAACTCATACAAGCCAAGAAGAGTCACAAAGGCTGACCTCTCTAGCACTGGGAGTCAAGGGCACCTGCCAGTAACCCTTGGTAAGATCAGCAGTTGTAAGATACTTAGCCCCACCCAGCTGCTCTAGGGCCTTGTCTTTCCTAGGCATGGGGTAAGCATCTGACTCTGTGTGACTATTTAATTTCCTGTAGTCCACACACAACCTGGTGCTGCCATCATCCTTTGGCACCAGCACTACAGGGGAGGCCCAGGGACTGTTGGACTCTTGCATTACCCTAGTTCCAACATTTCCTGCATCTCTTCCATCAGAGTCTGTCTGACACTCTCAGGCACCCTATAAGGGGCCTGCCTAATAAGCCTTTGGGGTCCTGTCTCCACCCGGTGCTGCACCAGGTGGGTGCAGCCTAATTTCCCTGTGAACATGTCCCCAAACTCCTGTAACACTGCTCAGATTTCTCAAACCTGGTTAGGAGATAGCTGCTGGGACATTGCTACCCCTTCCACTGAGGTGTCAGTCCGAGCCTCACTGAGGAGATCATTCACCAGATCTCCCTCAGATTCCTCCTGCAATCCACGGCAAATGCTCAGCACAAGGGCATCCCTATCATGGTAAGGTTTCATCATGTTAACATGGCACAATTTGTGCCCTTGCCTTCTGCCTAGCAGTTCCACCATGTAGTTAACATCACTTATCTTTCTTACCACCTTATAGGGTCCCTCCCAAGTTGCTTGCTGTGTCTGACAGGAATGAGAACCATTACCTGCTGCCCCACAGCATATTCTCTGGCATTCCTGTCATACCACACCTTTTTCTGTTTTGGGCTTCAGCCAGGTTCTCCTGGGCCACGCCTATGAGTTCCCCAAGCCTTGTCCTGAGGTTTAGGACATATGCCACAACAGACTCCTTGTGAGATTCACACTCAACTTTCCACTCATCTCGAATTAAATCTAGAGGTCCCCTCACCCTATGCCCATACAACAACTGAAAAGGTGAAAAACCTGTGGATTTCTGGGGAACCTCTCTGTAAGCAAACAGATGAGGCAAATATTTGCCCCACTGCCTCTTAAACTAGTCTGCAAATGCCTGTAGTATGAATTTTAGTGTAGAGTTTAACCTCTCAACAAGACAGATTAGTCTGGGGGTGGTAGGGGGTATTCTTCAGGTGCTTCACCCCACAGGATTTCCACAGACAAGCCAGCACGTCTGACATGAAATTGGCACCTCTGTCAGTCAGTATTTCTTTTGGGAAACCTACCCTACTCAAAATCTCTAACAAAGCATTTCCCACTTTTTCTGCCTCAGTGGAGGACAAAGTCACTGCCGCAGGGTATTGTGTAGCATAATCCACTACCACTAGGATATACTTTTTCCTTGTGGAACTTGGGGTGCTCAGAGGCCCCCTAATATCCATAGCTACCCTTTAATGGCTCCTGAATCACAGGCAAAGGCATCAAAGGACCTCTCAACTTGTCTCCTGCCTTGCCTACCTTTTGGCACTGCTCACATGTCCTGCAGTACCCTGTTACATCTCTGGAAATCCCAGGCCAAGTTCTGCATAATATGTCTCTTTGTACGTTTTATGCCCATATGACCTGCAAAGGGAATATCTTGGGCTAGGGCTAGAGGTGCCAGAAGGTAGGCTTTAAGCACTACCAACTGCTGTACCCTCTCACCTTCTAGCCCTCCCTCAGGGGTCCACTCTCTGTACAGTAACCCTTTGTCCCAGTATACAGATCCCCCCTTCCCTTGAGAATGAGGTGCCTCCCTAGCTGCCTGCCTCAAGCCTTGCAGTGTAGGGTCTGAGAGCTGAGCCTGCCTCAACTCTCTCTATGTAACCCTTCCCAGCTCCCATTCCACAGGAAGTCTGGCATCCTCTGACAGTGGTGCCTCACTGTCAGCCTTTGTACTTCTACTCACCACTACCTTTGCAGTCAGTCTGTCCAAGGGAACATCAGTACCCACAAGCAGCTGTGGCTTACAATTCAGTTTCACTGCTACAGAGTAGCTCCCTCCCTGAAGTAACCACCTCACCAGTCCTGGCTGCAAGTGTGCAGTCTATCTGGGTCTCCCACAGGCTACCAGACCTACGTGCTTGTCTCCTAGCCTGACTGCATGTAACTGCATAAGCACATGGTACTCTCTCATCCAAATCCTTCCCTGTCAGGATATCTGCAGGATGGTAGTTTGTTACCCTTGTTGTCTCAAGACAACCTACTATTGGCATTTTGTCCTTCCCACTTACTGGCTCTCTCACCTTTTGTTTCCCCCTTGCCTCCATGGACATCTGCATGCCACATGGCCCCAATGGTTGCATTCAAAACATTTAACCCTAGGTCCTGGACGTGTACCTGGACTAGTGGCTTCCCTTGCTACTGGCAGATTCTGTTGGGGCAGTCTGTGCTGCCCACCATGGGTTCCTTTAGACCCATGAGCAGTACTGGGGGTCCCTTTCCTGTGCAGGGTGCCCGGCTTGCTAGGTTATAAGTCTCCCTTCTTCCCCAACTCATCTGCTCATCTGAAGTAGCACATTGTCCATCAGCTAACCAGATCCTCATGTCCTCAGGCAAAGTGCTACGGGCTTTTTCCCCTCACCAAAATGTCTGCCAGCCCGTCAAAAGTGGGGACCTAACATCCACTCACCCACTTATGAAAATACGTGCTCAGTTCAGCAGCATATTCACACACACTTTCATCTGCTTTGCGTTTCTGCTCACAAAACTTTTCCTATACATTTCAGGTGTTCGCTTAAACAGTTCTAACAAGTGATTCTTAACAGCAGTATAATCAAAACATGCAACATTAGACATTTTGGACAGCACAGTTATAGCTTTACCATGGAGTATAAGGGGGTCAGGAACCGTACCCAGAGCCTTTGCTCCACATCATACTTTTTACATACCCTCTCAAACATGTGAATGAAACTATCAAAATTATCCCTGTCTTTAAACTGTGGAAGAAATTTACTGACCTTTCGTGCTTCTGGGGTGTAGTTACTCCCTTCCCCATTACCTCCATGACTCTGATGAAGATTCAGCATCTCCTTGTCATGCTGCCTCTCCTTCAGCTTCCAGGTGTAACACTTTGTCATTCTCCTCAACCTGCAAACGTTGCAGTTTCTCCTTGTCCTCACTCTCTAGACACCTCAGTATCTCAGCTGCTTCTATTTCCAAACGTCTGGCCTCCAACTCAAGTGTCTTTAGCTCCAGATGGATTTTTAAGTCCTCTGCAGAAAGGTTGAGCTGTCCATTATCTGAGTATGGTACATCTCCACTGCCAGTCTTATCGTCGTCCTGGTTGCTGTTTTCTGATGCAGCTGTGACCAAAGCTGCAATCATGAATACCTTTGTCAGGTTTCCATGCACCCTTCCCCTAGCCTGGCACATCTAAGCCAGCTGGCTCTTTGTCAGCTTTCGGTACTCCTCTGCTGACATGCTGTCTGCTCTCCCTGACTAACTAAGTTAACAAAAGAAATAAAACAATTGTGATATGAACTCTGAGTAGTCACTGCATGGCTGATTTAGAGTACAAAAATACCTTCAGTGATCACTGTACACAAGCTACCGGGATTCACTCTACCCCCACCCCACTACAAGCCAATTAGTATTTTCCAACCAATTAATATTTGGTGTGGATATCCCACCACTGCCAAACAATTAATATGTGATGACCGTGGACTGGCCCAGCAATCAAGGAGCCTTAATCCTCACCACTAACAACAGTGAGGGGCATCTATATAGGGGAAAGGAAAATAAATACACACACAGTAAAGTACAGTTTCCTTTAAGAGCACACAGAGATCACAGTCAAATGAAAACAGTCCTTGAACCAAATAAGGAATCAGATGCAAAAACCAGAGAATACAAGAAAAAGAAAAATCATCTGGTTCCACACAGCAGTGAAAATCAATATGTCCTTTATTGTAGTAAGGTAAGCGCTTTCTCGGAATAACATCCGCTTCATCAGATCAGATCTGATGAAGCGGATGTTATTCCGAGAAAGCGCTTACCTTACTACAATAAAGGACATATTGATTTTCACTGCTGTGTGAAACCAGATGATTTTTCTTTTTCTTGTATTCTCTAGAGATCACAGTCAGTCTGGGGCTTGTTTCTCCTTTCTCTCCAGGTCCCCAATAAGACTCCCCACTGGCACAGCTATAGGTTCCAGATCTCAGCCTAATGGGCAAGCTAAAACCTCCAGCACCCTCTCTGTCCAACCAGTGTTTCATGTCCCTGCCCAAGTAGCTGATACACACACACACTTTGAGATAAGAGTTATATACAACCACACAGACGCTCCTGGGGAAGGGTGGCACAGGTTCTCCAGCTGTGCCCCTTTTACCCAGACTATACAATAATACCACTTGCAACCACCCACTAATATTTATCTGCTACTCAAAGGCCCTTATTAAAGGGTGTGCAATTATTGCTGTTCAGTATTATCCAAATAGTAGTGCAGCCAAACAGTCAAGACTTATTTGGAGTACTCTTGGAGCTTAAATCATCTCTACACAAAACAGCCACAGTTGAAAGGTTTAAAAATATTTAATAATAAGTAATAAAAACAGAAGACAATACTACTTATTGCACAGTGCTTGTCAAGAGTTCAGAGATTACAGAGAAATGTTTAAAATAGTACAGTAGAAAAGTTCTGACATCACAGAAAAACACTTAGAAATAGCTAGGAAATAGGAAGATTAGACTAAGAGAAAACACTAAAGTCTAAGATCCTATAGAAACATGCAGTGCTGGTGATGGATGTTCTCAAGACAAATGCTCTCATTCTTTCTGTCTTTAAATTGATAACACAGTACCACTGATTCATTTCAGATTACATCATTTCTTTCTGGTTCCCAGGCTAGCAGACTCTCAAGAGGTTAATATCCCCTATTTATCTTTTAGCTGGTCAGGAAGCAGAGCAATAAAAGATAATTATACATGCAAATTCTAGCCATTAACTCTGGCCTCAAAACAATAGGCAGAATTCCTTCATCCAGACATATCAGCTCCGAATTTTGACATCAAAGACAGTTATAAAATGCTTGACTTGGCTTTCTTACAGCAGAGTGAACTGTTATATTTTTGCAGTTCAATATGCAATGCAGTCTTTTCACATTTAAAAGAATAAGTCCGTGGCGTACATTAATATTTACAAATGACAGAATTATCTACAAAATTCTATCTGGCTAGGCTGGCAGTCCTCACCTATCTTCACAGGGGAGTTCAGCAAAGAGGCATATAGATTTACTTGAACAGTCACTTGGCAAGATAATGCCTCAGTACTTCATGCAGGAAGGCCTGGAAGACAGAATGTTCCTGTTTTCCTTTCCACCGATTTCCAGGGTATTTCTGAAGATTCAGAAAATATCCCCCAAGGTCATTGTGGTGAATCCTTTCTGGACCAGTTAATAGTGGTTCTCCCTTTTGGAAATGAACAGGGGCAATTACCACAATCTTCACAGACTGGATCTACTCACATAAGGTCAGGAGTGTTTGATGCACCACAACCCCAATCAACTAAAAACTGACTGCCTGCATGATAGTGTCTTAATTCCCTTTAGGGACCTGTTTATTGAGGGCATGCAACAGATACTAATGGAAGCAAGAAAGTCTGCTAGTAGGACATTTTATATTAAATGGAAAAGGATTTCTAGTTGGTGCCAGTAACATAACCAGCACCCATTCAAGGCTAGCTGTTAGCTGATTTTACAATTTATGTGAGTTACTCTCCTTTGCCCTTTGTTACGGATCTATGTCATAAAACTGAAAATGCAAACTCTCAAACGCTCACATGAGCGAATAATCACAAACTTGAAATTGGTGTTGTGGGGGGCTGTGCCCCCCACCCCCAGCTATATATATATATATATATATTCCTACTCCTAGATCGCACTACAGCGAGGAAAATGCAAATATTCCGATCTTCACTGTACTGCGATTCCAAAATACCACTTTTGAGTTTGATTATTCCCTCATGTGAGAGTTCGCGACTTGACATTTTCGTCATCCTAAAGTAGACCCTTTCTTACTCCTCCAAGGTTCATTTATTAGCTATTTCAGCATAACTGCCCATCGTATTTTGAAATGGATTTTGCATAAAAGGCTACCAAGAAAACTGATGGACCTTTCTTTGGATCTTAATTTTGTATTAGAAATGCTAATTCTTTCACCATCTGAAGCATCTAATCTGGCTGACTTGAATTTAGCATAGAAAACTGTTTTAGCAATTGCTCAGACCTCGGCAAAAAGAATCTTAGAGTTGACTTACAATAAGAATCTTCAACTCTGTCTCATATTCCACTGAGAC
>NC_056748.1:1030836967-1030879467 GCF_019279795.1 Protopterus annectens
AAGAGTGGACAAATATTTGCCAAGTCAAGATGTGCCATGCTGATGGACTCCTACCCAGAAGACTGAATGCTATAATTGAATCAAAAGGTGCTTCAACAAATTATTAGGTTAAGGGTGTGCACACAACAAAGTATTAGTTTAAGGGTGTGCATACTTGTGCAACCAGCGTATTGTACATTTTTTTATTTTTTATATTTTTTCCCCTAACAGATTTGTTTGTTTTTCAATTGAATTGTACATGTTATAGGTCACATTAAAGGTGGGAAAAGTTTTGAAATTATTTATTGTGGTCTCATTTTTTTATATCACAAAAACGTGGCATTTAAACAGGGGTGTGTGAACTTTTTATATCCACTGTAGCTTGTTCGTGTTTATAGACTATTCATTGGTTACTCAACATTTTTATACAACCAGTGAAGACAGTTTAACATCTGAATTCAGGCTGGTCTGTGTCTTTATATTAGAGCCAGTGATTTGGAAGTGTTTTGTATGCTTTTTATTGACTATTCAGTTTTTGTATTGACCCATGAAGAAGGAATAGTATTTTAGCATGTAAATGTTAAGATTAGATGTCATTTTCTGATCAACCAATAGAACTTTAGAAAAAGTATCATCTATTTATATCTTGTATGCGATTGGTCCATGTTTGTATATTAGAACCAATAACTTGGAAGTGTTTGCATGCTTACTATTGGCCACTTGTCTTCACAATGATCAGTGAAGAAGGAAAACCCTTTTTAGCATGTAAATGGTATGACTGGATGAAGTTTTCTGATCAACCAATAGAACTTTACAAATACTTTGATTTATTTACATCTCATATATGATTGGTCTATGCTTTTATACTAGAGCAAATCATTGTCTAGGTGCTAACATTCAGTGCGCTGGCAATGATTTCTACCATATGTGTGCTAACTTAGTCAAATGTTGGACAGCACCAAAGAATCCTGTAAATCACTACCAGTATCTGACAGACAATGAACCAGCAAAGGTTACTAATACAACACATACATAAGCGATTATCCATATAAAGACATTGTGAGTGGGGAAGCAGTGACATAGCTAGCTTTTGTGGTGCTATGTGCAGCTTTTTGGTCTGGCACCCCTTCATCTTGAGTCCCTCAGATCTGGCTGCATTTGCAGTACTAATGTCTGACCTGCATCTGGAGATAGAGCCCCCAACACCATACATCTGGGGGGGGGGGGGCATCTGCCTCCTTTGCCTTGCTCTAACTTCACCTCTGGGGGAAGACAGGAGAGCCAGGTGTATGCCTCAGCAGTAAAGATTGTTTTAACACCTGTCATATCGATAAATTATACAGAATTTCTCTCTGAAAGTGTTAGGTGCTGTTTAGTCTTCCAGCTATTGTGTGTGGAAGTCAGATTATCTTCACTGAATAGCTGATTTCCACTAAAGCAAAGATTCAGTATAGCGAAACTAAAATCATCAGCAATAATCCTTATGAATGATAAAACAAACTTAAAAAAAAAACAAAAAACAAAAGACATTCTTTTTCACAGTGGGACAAGGCCCTTGCACCCCAGCACCTCCTGCTACTTTAAATGTACTAAGTCCAAGATACTGCACAACAGTAGGAAAAACAGAACTTTCTTTTATCCCATGGAGTGCAATATCACAATAAGTACACATGGCGCTGTGAAACCCAAGCTAAGTGTATCACACAGAAATATTCGCTTAAACTGCTCAACCTAATTGAAATGCAAATAGTCGGTCAAAAACATTGCATGAAGCAAACTTCGATGTAATGGAGGCTGAAACTTCAGATGTTGACTGTATACATTGTGATGAAACAAATGACACTAATATATGCAGAGATATACATGTACAGTGGATATAAAAAGTTTACACACCCCTGTTATAAAATGCCAGGTTTTTGTGATATAAAAAATGAGACCACAATAAATCATTTCAAAATGTTTCCAACCTTTAATGTGACCTATACCCTGTACAATTCAATTGAAAAACAAAAAACCCTGTTGGAGAAAAATATAAAAAAAATAAATAATGTACAGTAAGCTGTTTGCATAAATGTGCACACCCTTAAACTTTACTTTGTTGGAGCACCTTTTGATTTAATTACAGCATTCAGTCTTCTTTGGCAGGAGTCTGTCAGCATGGCACAGCTTTACTTGGCAATATTTGCCCACTTTTCCTTGCAAAAGTGCTCCAAATCTGTCAGATTGTGAGTGCATCTCTTGTGCACAGCCCTCTTCAGGTCACCCCACAGATTGTCTATTGGATTTAGGTCTTGGCCATTCCAAAACTTCAATTTTCTTCTGGTGAAGCCATTCTTTTGTTGATTTGGATTTATGCTTGGGGTCTTTGTCGTGTTGTAAGGTGAAATTCCTCTTCATCTTCAGCTTTCTAGCAGGTTCCTGAAGGTTTTGGGCCAAAAATGACTGTTTAGAAATGTTCATAATTCCCCTCTACATTGACTAAAGCCTCCATTCCAGATGAAGAAAAGCGACCCCAAAGCATGATACTGCCGCCACCGCTTCACTGTGGGGATGGTGTTTTTTTGGTGGTGAATTGTTGTTTTTATGCCAAACGTACCTTTTGGAATTGTGGCCAAAATGTTCAAGCTTGGCCTCATCAGATCATAACACATTTTCTCACATGTTTTTGGGAGACTTCATGTATTGTTTTGCAAATTTTAGCCAGGCCTGGATGTCTTTCTTTATAAGAAAAGGCTTCTGTCTTGCTACCCTACATCATAGCCTAGACATATGGAGAATACGGGACATTGTTTTCACATGTAGTACACAACCAGTACTTGGTAGAAATTCCTGCAACTCCTTCAGTGTAACAAAACAAATAAAACAAACCTCAACCCAGTCAGGGTCAGTACTGATAACAAAATTGTTTTTTCCATCCTCTTACAACAACAAAATAATTTAATACAATCGTTTTTTGGACGGTATATTGATATTATGGAAAGGGGATGAGAATTATACCAGATTTTTCACATTCACTAGTCATTGGAACTCTGAAATGATAGACTTTCTGGACATCCAGCTTACAAATAATGGGGTAGGTTTACAGAGCAATATTTACAGGAAGGAAACTTATTCAAACTCTCTTTTGTACTACCCAAGTTGCCACCCATTTCACCAAATATAAAAGTATTATAAAGGGCCAAGTGGTTAGGTTGTCACGCTTGGTTAGTGAAAACAAGAGTATACCATTAGGAGTTATATACTTTGATTGGTATGTAACTGGGAAGAGGTTACCCCTTGAAATTGCTTTTGAAGGTGCGTAATGAGGTGACGGAGGAGAAGTACATCCTTTCCCCCTATATTTTGGGAAGAGGGTGATCCTTTACAGAAGAAAGCTGTATTTCAAAAATTAGATGCCCTTATATTGAGATATAACCATCCGACACCTTCATTAATGGATGTAATCAAGAGAATATGGGACATAAGTTTTGATGACAGGATGAAAGAAAGATTGGGGCAGACCTCTAGAGTGGTGTTTAGTAGGGGTAATAATATTAAAAATATATTGGAGAGGCCAGTTAATAAGACAAACTTCAATCATGTACAAATGTGGGGCATGCAAGTACTGTAAATATATTAATGATGGCCCATATGTTGGTAGAACAAGGGTGCGACAGGTCTCTACCATGAGCGGGTAGATGTTGTTGCAATACATCCATGCTGGTTTATCTGGATACTTGCACCAGCTGTTCTGGGTTTTATGTAGGCAAAATAATACGGAGACTCAGAGAGAATAGCCGAACATCTTAGAGCCATTAAAACCAAGGACACACACAATGCTTTGTTTATTCACAGTACCATTTGCCAAAATTGTAAGAAATGTATTTTCTTTGTTGTCGATTGAGTTATTCCAGGTGAAAGGGGTGGGGATGACAAGCTTAGAATTGAGAAAATGGAATACAAGTGGCAAATTAAATTTAATGCAGCTAACTCCCCTGGTCTGAATGATAATACATCTCTTATGCCAGTTTTAAAGCAAAAGGCTATTGAAATTTCATCATTGTTTTGGTTATTTTTTAACACCTGAAAAATATTTTAAAGTTTATTACATTAACTTGTTATTTTAGATGTAATATATATATATATATATATATATATATATATATATATGTATGTATTTATGACAATCCTATTTAGATGTAATATTTATATTTTTTTTACATATAAGTAACAGGTTTCATCTCACAATTTTTAACATCGAGAGAGTAATTAATTATAAGAGAGTGTTAGTGATTGGTCAATCAATTTGTGTCATGATTATTTAAGATGTTTTTGTTAACTCTCATTAACTCCGAAGAAGCCATTTTAATTGGCGAAAGTGCTTAGTTATTGGGAGGATTATTCTGTCTATTAAAAGTGGAGTTTCTTTGTCTGTTTTTTGCCCGTTTGTTTTATTAGCTCCTTCAGAGTTGCTGTAGGTCTCTTGGCAACCTCCCTGATCAGTTCGTCTTGTCTTTTCATCAATTTTGGAGGGATGTCCAGTTCTTTGGAATGTCACTGTTCCCCCATATTCTCTCCACTTTTTGATGACTGTCTTGACTGTGTTCCATGGTATATCCAATGCTGTAGAAATTTTTTGTATCCATCTCTTGACTGATGGCTTTCAACAATAAGATCCCTTTGATGCTTTGTAAGCTCTGTGAACCATAGCATTTGCTGTAGCAGGCAACTGAGTACATGTCAGGAAAATCCTTCTAGGACAGTTGAACTGTATTTGGGGTTAATTAGTCTCTTTAATGGATGGCAGGTGTGTTCCCAAGAATACAGAATGCTGTAATTAAATCAAAAGGTGCTTCAACAAAGTATTAGTTTAAGGGTGTGCACACTTGTGCAACCAGCTTATTGTACATTTTTTATTTTTTTATATTTTTTCCCAAACAGATTTGTTTGTTTTTAATTGAATTGTACAGGTTGTAGGTCACATTAAAGGTGGGAAAAGTTTTGAAATGATTTATTGTGGTCTCATTTTTTTATATAAAAAAAACTGGCATTATAACAGGGGTGTGTAAACTTTTTATAGCCATTGTATGGGAAAAAAAGTACACACACACACACACACACACACACACACACACACACACACACACACACACACATCCAGCAGCCAAGGATCAGGAATGCAGTATGAAAGTTTATTAAAAATCAGCTCCAAACACACCCAAACTTGTTTAGCTAAAGCTTCCTCAGTAGGTAAAAAAAAAAAAAAAAAAAAAAAAGTGTACATGTTTGTTGTATTTTAAATGTGCACATTTATGCAATACATGTCAAATTAACCAGCTAGTAATGTATTCATGGCAGTGGCTGCCAACACCTACCCCATGACCTTCCTGTTAAGGAACCTTACTAACTAGGGCTTTTCCTTTCTGACTTTGGGTTAAGCTCCTTGAGGACTGATGATTAGTGCTGGTTGAATGACCTGCCTTTTTTCTCTGATAAAGCATGTAGTGATGAATGGAAGCTAGGCTAAGAATTATTAGTAGGCTTTTCTAGCATATGTCTTCATAAATCTCTCTAGTAAAAAAATACTCTGAAACTGTGCTGTACATTGCTGGCACCGGTTATAATGGGTGACTGGCACATAGGCTTTGCTTTCATTTCCTCTGTGGCTCAGCTAGTGAGATTGACAGAATAATTGGGAGATGCTTGCTTTCTTGTACCTCATCTGGCTGCCGTAGCAGATAAGACACATACTCCAAATCTAATTAAGTGGGTTCATTGAAGCCAGACTCTACTTCATCAGTTTTGTTTCATTGTGTGTGGCAAAGTTCATGAGAAATCCACTGAAGGGCTCAAAAAAAAATGTATTTATTTTTTATGTTGAGCAGTCGGTTACAGAAATACTAGCAGAGGATTCTAGGTTGTTATGAGAGGAAATGTTGGCTATCGGAGTGTCAAGACAGATGCATGTTTCTGGGCACAGAATGAAAGATGCGCACCATAGAGACTGTCGAACTGAAAAGCTGGCAAGGAAAATGCACATACTTTTTATAAAATTGGCATGAAAACCTGCCCATACTTACTACTGAATACCTGTGTAGAAAATATGTTTTGTTTAATAGTAAAAGTAAATCTCTGCTGAACACTGACTGTATTACAAATTAATGGCAGTTTCAGAACAGATTTTGTATTGCTAAAGTGATTCTTCTTCCTGTCTGAATGAAAACTTAGGAGAGGCTGTTAAAGTTGCATATAGTAAAGAACTAGAAACAGTTGCACATCTTGTTGCTGTTTGTGATATACTCATGGCTGAGGTTCTGTTTACTGAAGGGCACAATAATATAGCATGACTGTTACACTGGGAATTGTGAAACACTACATCATGCAGTTAGCTAAGAAGCAATGGAACTATGAACCACAAGGAATACTAAAAATGAAGTTCTAATCACATAAAGTAGAAGCAAAAAAATAGATACTGTAGGTGAAGAAAAAAAAAGGGCAAAAGTAGCATTAATCATTGACACAGTTGCACCCAGTGATTATAATGTCCTTTGTATGAGGGACATGAAGTCGTTAAATACCAGGATATGCAAACCGAAACTAGGGCAGTCAGTGATAGACACCCAGATTGCTCCATTAATACAAGTAGCAATGTGGCTAATAGTTTTCAAGCATGCTTGAATATGCTATCAGTAGATGAAATGGCATATGATCTGCAAAATGCAGTTCTGGGTACATTGCAGGTGCTGAGAAGAGCACTGTTGGCTGACAAAGATTGAAGCAGTACTAATTCCATTAACTTTAATCATACCCTGAATTAGGAATGAGGGCCATTACTGTTAGAGTATTAGCAACAGTAAAGATTTAGAGAACTTAAAAACTTAAGAAAAATTAGGGCCTTGGTCTATTTTTTATCACAGGTGTTTTGTTGGCAGTCAAGAAAGCTAGCCCATAACTTTACTTTCTCTTTAAGCAGAGATGCATTTTTTTACTTGTTATGCAGGGAAATCCCAGACCATAAGTAAGTAAAGGCCCTTGCTACAGATTGTACATAGAATCTTGAAATATCAACCTTTTAACAATTGTGCTTTATGGAAAACTTTCCATAATCTGCAATCCATTCTTTCATTGCTGGGACTACTGAGAAAAATGAACTACAAAGTAGCAGTTATTCTTTATAGTAAAGCTAGAGAAATACTGAAGAAAGCTGCCTTTGTGGTAGAAAGAGATAGAATCTTAACTCTGACCCTGGTCTGGGTTTACTTCACAAGGCTTTTACCTGATGAGTCGGTTGTGCAGTGATCGAGAAGAGTGGCATTTTCCCAGCTTTTCTCTCTTGGGGATCAGGTAGAGTTTTAGTTCTGCTTGGTTAAATGACTTCTGAGTTATACAGTATACAGGTAAAGACAGAGGGAATCAAACCCAGACCTTCTAAGAAATTTTAAGTGTTTAAGGAATATATTTTCAATACCTCACTTTATAGACTTGCATCATTCCATCACAACAAGTGATTTCATACAATAGTTCTAGTTGCAGAATCATTTTTTTCTGTTGAAGTCGTACAGTGACATTGTTTTTTTAAATTATGAATTGCTATAAAAGTCAATATTTTGAACATTTCGGGGGAAAGTATTTACATGTTTACAACTGTCATTCTTAAACCAAAATATTTAGGTATGAATACATGACTCATAATCTCTCTATATCTATATGAAATACTTGGAGTATGCATTACTTTGTATTACTGCACTGCAAATAACTTGTAGGGCACCTGCATCTCAGCCTTGTGCCTCACAACTCCCTCTGGATTTCAGTGATAGCTATAGATTACACACCCTTTTGTGCTGTATTACTCATTTTAGTACTTTGTATTGATACTGATGTGTATACAGTTGGTCTGCTAGAATTGTTTCTGAAGTGGCTGATGCTTACGGGTTTTTAGGTGAAAGTGGGGCAGGATACCTGAAGATTTTAAACTGCTTATTCAGGGAATAAGTAATGTTTATTTACCTTAGGAAACTGGTTCAGCATAATTTTATTGCCATCTTAAAAGTCTTCGTAAAAGAGGATAATCTTAACCCCTTTTATAACCTCCACAAGCTCGCATGCATTGCAGATATGCTCACACATGCACATTTTAATAATTCTGGTATTTATTTTTTGTCATTTATGTTTAATGGGTAGTTGGCATAGTGCTAATCTTCCCTTGCAGGCACTGCTGCTGTTTTCCCATGTCAATTCCCTAATCAGAATGATTACACAAATAATATACTGGCTATGCTGATTAGTGCATGTCATGTGGATTTAAGTAGTGCAAATCTTGGGGAGGATATTACTAGTTTAAAACGTCAGTTTTCTGTTTAGCCATGTGTACTGCATTCAGGAAGCGAAGTGGTTTGCTGCAGCCCAAGAAAAAAAAATGTGCTAATCAATTGTGTAGCCTCCTACAGTTGGGTGACCCCTTCTAGATCACTGACCACAAAAGGCCATTGTGATGCTGGCTTAAATTCTGATGTTCATTATATTGATCACTGCTGCAGTAGCCTTATCTGTATGGGTTAAATCCTGCCAAGAATATAATATCTGGCCAGCTTCCAAGATGCTGCACACTGATCAACAGATTGTCAGCTTTCCCAGTAAGAAAAGAAACCGCGAGGTAAGAGCCAGTGATAGTTTGATTTCATATACTGGCTAGTAAGTACACTGACTGTCTGCCAGCAAAGAGTAAATTTAGAAAACGTGAAAGAAAATCAACCAGAAAAGATAGAGAAAACACTGGGAAAGGATCCTACAGCTTTTGAGCAAAAAGTAGTTCAAGCTCCAGCTTTGGTGCAAGTTTCAGCTTTGGAAAAAAGCTGTGGTGGCTGTATTACCTAAAGATGATAAAGACCTGTCAGACCTAGCTTCACACAACCCATTTCAGTTTTAAACCATGTTTATAAAATGTCTGTACTAACTAAATGAACTGCTGAGGTGTTTTCAAAATGTATAGATATGGATCGATGTGGTCTTGTGGAGAGGAGGCAAACACTTGACAACATTAATAGAACAATGTTCCAGAGAGAAGCAAAATATTGGTAGTAGATCTTGATGCAGAGGGTGCATTTGACAGAGTAAGCTGAGATTTTGAGCAGGGCAATGGAAGCATTGTGTTTAAACACTGGAACCAGAGAGGGGTGTCCTCTTTCCCCTTTCTTTCTTTATATTTAGTGCCATTGGCAATGAAAATAAAGGACTCTGAATTGCAAGGATACAGTTGCTATAGTAATCAAGAAAAGTTGGCTTTATTTTCAGATTGTATTTTGTACATAATAAATCTAGAGAACATCTGTGTGTTGTGGAACATTTTGAGACCGTTTCAAGTCTTTTTGGGACTAATGAAGATAAATACTATATATATAAGTTATGTATTGACACAGATTGGTTCAGCAATACTCATATTTATGGGGACACAAGTATTTAGGAGTATGGAGTAAAAAGGCTTCTGTTATGGCGACTAAGCATATGAGTGAAGAGGCTAAAAAGATTATACAAAAAATGAAAAACTGAAAGCTCTTTTTTGTGGATATGCATACTAAGATACAAGCAGTGAAAATATTGAATCCCTTTATTTGTGGGTCAAGCATAATTTGGTCAATCAGAGGAGACATTGGGGACAGTAATTGAAGGAATTTGTCTGGGAGGATTAGAGGACAAGAATTAAGTGGGATATGTTGATCCTTCCAATAGAACAAGGTGGTTTAGGATTACCTGAATTGAAGGGAAATTTTAATGCTACACAGATTAGACTAATATACATAGTACAAGCAGGAGGTCATAATTCAAAATGGTAAGGAATCATGGGGGGGGGGTCAAGAAAGAGAGAGTAGATTCTGAATGCAGAGACTTGAAGAGAATAAAGTAGGAGAAAGTATGTTAAGAACTAAGCCAACACATGAACGAAGGAAGGAGATTTTGCCACTAGGAATGACTGTAAGTAGGGTTATAGAAACTGGGTAAGAGCAGCTGGTATTTACTGGAGAAAGCTGGCAAAGGAGTCAAGGTATTGGGAGCAAATGACTAGGAGGGAAAGGTAATTGAGTGGAATGAGGCCAAGACAATGTTTGGACTGCAGGCTAGAGTTGATATTAAAGTATAGGCAAAAAGAAAGGGATAAAGGGAGTCTTAAGTGAAAGACCTGTTTTGGTGGAGTTGTTAGTTGAATCCAGAACAAAAGATGCTGTTAAAAATGGATAATTGGTAGGTCATCTAAAATATTACAAGATAACTATAAGAAACAATCGGAGGAGGTTAGAGAAGATTGAATAACAGAGACCGGAAAAGTAATTTACAAGGGAACATGGGAGGACATATGTATGGCTCCCAAGTATGCATCAAAGTCCAGAAGGCTTAGGATCTTTGCTTTTAAGTGTTTGCATAGCTTTTTTATACCACTGGTGGACTTCGGAGTTCTTCCTTAAGTAGATGGCAAATATTGGAGTTGTGATGGGGAACAGAGGTAACTGGGATCATAGGTCTTGGGAAAGTAATGAGTTGGCGGTTTTTAACAATTCCTTGGAGTACTGTCAGAAATGTTGGGTGAGCAAATGGTTGTAACTAAGGAAATTATTTTTTTCAGCTGGGATGCAGGATCTGAATTGCCTAGACATAATAAGACCTTATTGCATTTAATTTTGTTGGCTGGCAAAAAAAAATCACTACAAAATGGAAATACAAGTCAAAACCAGCTGTATTTGATGTATTGAATATTGTAAAAGAGAGAAAAGAACCAGAAGAGCGGGAGCTTTAGAAAAGGGAACAAGCAAATTACATAGAAATTAAGGGGAATGTGGGAACAATACATGCAAAATAATGCTGAGGAGAAGTGATGTTTAAGAGAAAGCAGGAATTCGGTTTATGTAATGGTTGACTGATGATGGTTACAAAGAATAGATATGTGATGTATAATGCTTGTAACTAGGAATATGTTAATCTTGTTTTTCTTTTTAATAGAAATACATGTTTGTCTACATCTTAAGTGAAAAAGTATTTTTTGACTCCAAGTAGGATTGTGTTCCTGGGATGTCTTGTAGACACCTCAGTTCAGAGAGCTTTTCTTCCACAAGGGAAAAATCTATCTAGAACTAGGGTTTTCCATTCAGACTTCGGCCTGTGCAAAGGAATACCTCAGGATTTGGGGTCTCAAGGCATCAGTGATTCTCGTGTTACCCTTGTCAAGATTCCACATGAGAAAGATAGTGGTATTTGAAGTCACTTTGGTCCCAGCACCAACACCAATTATCTTTTCAAATCCTAGTTTTGGGATTTGTCAGAAAAGAAATCACTTGGTTGGAGACAGCAGTTATCCCTAAATCTGGGTCTGTCGTCCTCCCCCTGTTCCAAAGCAGTCATCACCACAAATGCTGAGGACTTTGCTTGGGGAGCAGTGTCAGGAGGGATAAAAGTGCAAGGTGTTTGGGACACCAGGGCCAGACTCAAGCACGTAAATAGAAAAAAGATGATTCCTCAAATCAGGGCACTCATTTCTTTAAATCATCTTTGTTCCCTGGACCTCTTCAAGTTTAGTCAATCTATAGTCATGTGATACATCAACAAACAAGGAGGAACCGAGTCTTACCCCTTTAAAAAGTAGCCACAGTAGCTTTATAGCATTGTCTCGCTGTGCAGGCATCCTACAGTCCCATCACAGCAAACTTGGTTGACAGATCAGCTTAACAGGACAAAACTAGACCTTCCCAAATGGAAAGTAGTTGAAGTGTTCCAGTATTTTCTCCATCACTGGGGAGTTACTCAAGCAGACATTTGTGTGTCATGTCTGAGCAATTGGCTGACAAAATTCTCCTCTAGAACTCCATGCAGGAAGTCCTGGAAGAGCGATGCTTTTTCTTATCCTTGGACAGGCATGTTCCTTTACTGTCTTCCACCCTTTCCACTGATATCCAGGGTGCATCTGAAAATTTAGAAGGAATCCACCAAGACTGGTGTGGGGACTTTTGGCCCAGGCAAAAGTGGTGCGCCCTTCTTTTTGGAATGGCTAGGGACAGTTACCACAAGACTCCTCACAGAATGGATCTACGGATACATGAACAGGGGTGTTTGATGTGCCCCAACCTCAATCAACTTCAACTGACTGCCTGTGTGTTGGGAGTCTTAATTCCCTTTAGGCACCTGAGTACTTAAGGCATGCAGCAGGTGCTAATGGAGGCAAGAAAGCTTTCTGCTATAAAATCGTACATTAGCAAATGGAAAAGGTTTTCTAGTTGGTGCTAACATAACCAACACCCATTCAGGGCTAGTGTTTCCCTGCTTTTACAGTATTTGTTTGAGTTACTGTCCTATGGCCTTTCGTACTCTTAATTCATCAGTCATTTCAACATGATGTAGAAAACAGATGTCATTCCTAAAAATAATATGCTCTGTAGATTTGCTTCTGTTTAACATAGACATGTGCAAGTGTAGTGTAAAATCAAACTCAAAGGCATTTACAGTGTTTGTGGCATCAACAGTGCACACAGCCGCTGTTTGCAAATGGCATCAGAAACTTAACTTTGTAAATCATTGCCTTTTATGTAATGAGATACTTAATATTTTGAGAGTTTGTTTTAAGATGATTTTTGTTGACTCCTTAAGTTAGCCATTTTGTTGTAAATAAGTTTATTAATCAGTACACAGATATGAGTATACACAGGCTAACTGATGATTAAAGACTGTCAATGCAGCTTGTTCATTTAACAGATTTAATTTCCTTTTAACATTTTAACTGTGGGAGTGAATTCTAGAATGTGGCTTAGTTGTTGTGTCTTTTGGCTTTTCCCGGTTAGGGGTTGCCACAGTGGAACTCCGGTCTGCTAATGATTGGCAGTAGATTTTTACATGCTGAGTTGCCAGCCCTGATGCACAACCTTCAACGAAGGTGCACCCATTCACGCATGTCTCCACACAGAAGACGCTGTAGCTGAGAATCGAACAGGACAACGTCTTACTGTGAGGCTACAATGCTACCGCAGCACCACCACCGCAGATCTTAGTGTTTTAAGAAAATTGTTTCACTATTTTTGAGACCCCTGCCATTTTTAATGTACACCATTCTGTGAACATGGTGAATGAGAAACATAAAAAAGATGCTATTTTATTTAAAAAATAAGACAAAATGGTGAAAATGCTGTAAGGAGAAATAAAATATATATTCAGGTAAAAAAAAACAGAACAGCATAGATCTGGAAAGAGATGTATATGAGAAACATAAAAAAGATGCTATTTTATTTAAAAAATAAGACAAAATGGTGAAAATGCTGTAAGGAGAAATAAAATATATATTCAGGTAAAAAAAAACAGAACAGCATAGATCTGGAAAGAGATGTATATGGGAAAGGTAAGTTATGTTGAAAAGGTGTTAGGAGGGAATGGAATTATGTATGTAAGGAAATAGGCAGCAGTATATTATTAAAAGTAAAGGACATATTAGACATGTATTTGAAAAAAAAAAAAAAAAGACACTTTTTTGTTGAGTGGGGAATAGAAGAAGATATGGTTGTAGTGATAGGATATGGAAGTATGGAAGGGATAGTTATACTGAGAAAAACAGAGGGTAGAGGAGAAATGAATGGTTGAAAGAATCCAGAAATTTTATGGAGTTGTTAAAAATGGAAGTAGAGTTAAGGGAGCCAGATAATGTAATCAATGCATGAAATGTGTTGTGTGCCAGGTGATGATGGGCTGAGATATATTTTTACAAGGGAGTGGATGCCTAAGTATTTTTTAGAGATTGTAAAGGAATGAATGTTGCAAGTTTTGGATAATTATTATATTGATAAGGGAATAAAGCTTTTTTTTGTTTTTCTTTTTCTTTCAAAAAAAAAAAACTAAAGTAATGTAGACTTGAAATTTTAATGAAATTGGTGTCAAAAAATTATGATGAATGTTCATAGGTATGTACTAGGCTAATGGCCCTGGGGTCGTTGCAAGTCTAGCCCATGGGATTTACCCTGGCATCATGCCACCAGACGTTAGTTCCCAGTGCCTCTGTCGAGTGGAGCCACTGGAGTGATTCCCCGTGGTGAATTTTCTATTTCCATCCACTCATCAAGATTTCTCTTAAAGAGGGCCAGTGAGGTGCTCTGCTTGACATGTATGGGAAGTCTATTCCATAGCATGGGCAGTCTCTGGGTTATGAACCTGTCCCTCCAGCATGTTCTGCTGATTGTGGTAATGAGGTTGAGGTCCCTGGAGCATGTGGTGCAGAGGGATTGGGATTTCTTTGGATGTAGCATTTCTAACAGAGCTGGGTCAGACATGGCTTTGTAAGTCAAGCAGAGATTGCCTCTATGTAGGCGATATGAGACAGAGAATAGTTGGGAGTTTTTTTAGTCTGTCCATATAGAACCAATGCTTAAGGCCTAGGATCCTCTTTGTGAGGTACTTTTGCGGCCTCTGCAGTTGTTGCAGGTGTTCAGTGAGGTACATGCCAAATGGGGCACTGTACTCAATGACTGGCCTAATGAGGGAAGAATAGAGGGAGACAATGACCTCTTTCTTGCTGGATGCAAAACCCTTAGTAATGAGATGTGGCACATGGAAGGACTTTCTGACCACAGTGGCAATGTGGTGGTCAAAAGAGAGGTTGCTGTCAACCTGTGTTCTCAGATCTCTTATAATGCTTTCTGTGTTCAGTGGACTACCATCGATGTGGTAATTCATGGGAACCAGGTTTTTCCCAAAAGCGATGACACATTTTTTGGCATTGAGTTTAAGGCCATGGTTCTGACACCAGTCATTGGTCTTAGTGAGGCCTTTCTGTAGGATGTCAGCATCACTTGGGGAGTAAATAATAGCTCCCAGTCTGAAATCATCTGTGAACTTTGTCAGCCAGAGTCCCTTCGTGTTGACCTGGACTTCAGAGAAGTAGATACCAAACAGGAGAGGACCCAGGACTCCACTTGTGACTGGTCGGCAGACTGATTTGGAGTCAGCTACTTTCACACTGTAGTTTCTACCTGCAAACCAGTTTGCAACCCATCTAGTGATATAGGGGTTGATGCCTAGCTTAGTGAGTTTTTCTATGATTCCTAAGTGGGGAATGTGTCAAACTTTGGCCAAATCAAGGTAAGCTGTATGAACCACCTTGCCTTCATCCACAGCTCTGGTGACTGACTCAAAGAAGTTGACCAAGTTGAGGAGACATGATCTACCCTTCACAAAACCAAACTGTGTGGGATCCAGAATTTGGAGATTCCCTATATCCTTGTTTATTAGGTCCATGATGATGCGTTCCATAGCTTTGCATATCAGACTTGACGGGCTAATTGGGTGATAGTTCCCAGGGTCTGCAGTCACTCCTCCTTCATGGAGAGGGATGACTGTAGCAGTGTGCCATTTGGTAGGAAGAAAGCCTGAGGTGAGGCTGTGATTGAACAGGGTACACAGGTGAGGTGCCGGTTCACTCTGTAGTTCATGTAGAACACAGCCAGGGATATTATCAGGTCCCATAGAAGCTGTAATCTTGGCCTTGGACAGTGCTGTTTTAACCTGTGGTGCAGTGATACTGGGTGTCTGGCAATCTACTGGTATTGTGACTGGTCCCCAGGGGGGAGAAGGGTAAAGTTGGCACTGAATGTGTCAACCAGTATTTTGGCAATATCTGTTGGCTCAGTATAGGAGGTACCATTGTGCAGTAGCTTAGAGAAAATCTGGGTATTGCAGTGGAGATTCTTTACATAACTATAGAAGGCCTTGTGGTTTTCTTTACTATCTGCTGCAATTCTGTTTTCATAGCTGGATTTAGAGGATTTGATAAGGGATCTCAACTTTTTGTTGAGGCTGATAAGGGAATTTTTCCAGTTTTGGGGCTTCATCTTATTCTGCATCAGTTTCCTTCTTTGGTTGTAGAGTTTGTTTATGGCAGGTGACCACCAGATTGGCTTCCTTTTTTTGGAGGAGAGCTTCTTGGTTCTGTTGAGTATGGCGAGATCCATGCATTTGTGTACATGTTTGTACAGTGCATTGGTGTGTGATTCGGTGGTCATGCAACTGATTTTCATTTGCATGGGTGCCGTGAAGTTGGCCTCCTCTGTTTTTAGGACCCCAAAGTTAGCTTTGGAGAAGTTTTTCATGGTGGTTACCTTTGCGGTGGGGGGGGGGGGGATTTCCAAGGTGATTAGTTTGTGGTCGGATCTAATCGGGGAGGAGTCGACTATTGGTTTAGAGCAAATGTTGCCCATGTTAGTAATGACCAGGTCAAGGATTTTGCTACCTCTAGTGGGAATAAGAACAAGCTGATCCAGTGCATTGGAATTAATGAATTCCAAGAAATATTGTGCAAGTGTATTGGTACATGAGTAGTTTTCCCAGTTAATGGAGGGATAGTTGAAGTCGCCCAGTATGAGAGTGTTAGGTTGGACCCTAATATTCTCCAGGGTGCTTAGAAACGTGGAGTGTGAGTCTTGGGACATGGTTGGGGATCTATAGCAGGCTACAACTTGAATTGCTGTTTTACCCAATGTTAGCTGCACCTGAAGTATCTCAGATGAGTTATGTTGGGCTACTAGTCTGGAGGTGTGAGCATCCTTTATGAATAAGGAAACACCACCGCCTTTGGAGCTTCGGTCCAAGTTCTGGGGCCAAAAGGTGTGGAATGAGTTATAGCCTGGTAGTACAGGGGTGCTTTCTGCTGCCTTGAACCAGGTCTCTCTTATGGCACAAATGTCGATGTTCTTCATTTTAAGGAGTGCTTCGAGTGAGTGCATTTTGAGATTTAGACTTTTAGCATTGAGCAGCATGACCCTCAGATTGCATTTATTTGTAGCTGTTAAGGTGGTAATTTGGTCTTTGGAACACCGTCTAAAAAAGGCACTATGGGGTGGCAAGAGCCTTGGCCAGTATCTGGAAGCCCAAGGGTGACAGATGCAGGCCATCTCTGGCAAAGCCTAGAGGTCTGTTAATCATGTCATCCCAGATAGATCCTGGATCCCCTTAGAATGACACCAGAAGCTTAGCCAATCATTTTCTGCTTGCACTGTGGTATCATTCATCATTCTGGGTGATGGAGGCTCAGGACTAGGGTCATATCTGTCTGGGCTACATAATCCGAGAGCTCCTCCATGTCTCTCCTCATGTAGTCCCGGGAGGTACGTCTCAGGTCATTCACACCCACATGTACAATAGCAGAGTCATATTTGTACCTGTTGTTGAGGGACCTGAGTGCGTGCATTGTGGCAGATCCTGGCACCTGGCAGGCAGCTGACTGTTACTTTTTCCTTATTCAACCTAGTGAGTGGGACATCAGTGTGCCTCAATATCAAGTCAACTATGACTAGTCTGTTGGGCATGCTGTTTTGCCTTAGGGGCTTTGCTTGAGTGGCACGCTGTTTAGGAGAGTTGTGCGTCTCGTGATTAGTGTTGTGTTATGGTGATTGAGTGCGTTTCTGCCTTGGAGGTCTCTGCTGTTTGGGTAGATTTTTATTGAGAGGCTCCGTGAAGGTGGGTGTGTGGTTTGTGTTTTAATGTGAAGGCAGTGCTGGTGTGTGTTCTGGAGGGCTTATTTGTTCCATGTGGTGAGGTGCAAGTGTTGACCTTCTTCTCTTGACCAGCTATTCCGGTCTTGTTGGAGAGTGAGTGGCTTCCAATTTGGATATATAAGTGCATCTCTCGCAAGTCTGAGTGTTGGGAGGTAAGAGGAGAGGGTTGTCAGTGTACGAGACAGTTGCTGCATTGCCTCAGGATGCCCAAGTTCACCAGGTTAATAGGAGAATGCACAGGGGACTGACCTTTAGACATGCCTGGAGGGGTGGGCATCAATAAGTATTGGAGCTGTTTCCTTGGATAACGTTTAGTGCTGGTAGCACTTTTGTGTGCTACAATAATTGCTGCAAGAAATCTGATGAAGTGCTAGACTAATAAGCTAGTAAAAGTGCAGGAGTGGAGAGAACTAGTAGATTTAAGGGAACATTTGAAGAGTAGACTTTGGCACCACTCAGAAGCTTACAAACAGTCCTGGATACAGCAATGTTTTACAGGAAGAAGTATATGGGATTAATCAGAAAGATATAAAATATTAGAAATGAAGGGTAGTATTAGGAAAGGAGAAATGGAGGCAAGATTTGATTAGTGTGATATTAAGGATTTCATAATGTGCCGTATGAGCACTTGTGGTAAAGTTTTGAAGGCATACTGAATGGGGGGATGTGACTGAGTTAGAGAAGAAGATATGCGATATTTCTTTTGTTAGGGTCCTAGTGAATGGGTGCATTAATGTAATAATGTGTAAGCATGTAAGGCAACAGTGCCCTATGAGTGGGATTTTATTTGTTCTGGTTGTAAGTGTAGTAATAGTTCATGTAATTATTGAGGTATGGGAATTTAGGATCCGATTTATTAAAGGAGGAGAGTTGCCTGTGATATTACGATAGGTGGGTGAGGGAGGTTAAGGTTCTTAATGTTATGAAATGTAGATACTGATGTTTTGACAAAGTATTGTTACTTAACAAAGGTCATGGAGATTTTTTTTTATGTGGGGTTAGTGTTAAATGTGTAAAGGATATGGAGAATGTAGTGTGATATTGTGGTCTCGTTAAATCTGATGTGGGGCATTTTGAATAATAGGAAATGTCTGATGAATCATGTAGGGTTTTGACACCATTAAATGTGTTTTGGGTATTAAGAGTAATGAGGAACGAAAGGCACATTAAATTAGGTAAATTTTTGTTGGTTAAATCTGAAAAAATATTTGGATTATGGAAACGAAAGAAAAGGATGAGGGAAAGCTTGGAGAATGTAATAAAAACATATGGTATGGAAAATAGATGGTGTGGGGTGATAGAACACTGAAAAATGGTATGTGTAAATAATGCAGTTTTTTAATGTTGAGCAATTGGAGATTTGTTGGATTGTGAAAGTATGTAGTATTGAATACAAATTAAAGATGAGGTGAAGTGTGGGAATGGAAGGGTACTTTTAATGGAGATTGTTAAAAATATAGTAGTAAAATTTTAAGCACAAACAACGTGAAATGAAAGAAAAATTCTGTGAGGAAGAATAAACTGTCAGGCATTTTTCTTCTACTGTGACAAGGCTAGACATTTCTGGAAAATGACAAAGTTATGGAATAACGAACAGTTAGGGAAAAATGAAATGTAGATACTGATGTATGGAAAAAAGTGATGTTGCCTGGGAAGAGAAATTTATCACTTCATCTAAACTGCCATTCACATCCACCATCGTGAATGAAAGTGTGGTGTAATTTCTCACCATTTACACTGTGCGCCTTTAGAAGTCTCCCAATTCATTATACAAATTACTTGGCCTGTACCAGTTTACCCAATCTACCACAAAAAAACCCAGCAAACCTCTCATCATGCTGACCCTAAGGTCACTGGACATAGCACGTACTCCACACACCCAGGCAGCATAAGCTGCCTACCTACACCCACTTAGTCCGTCTTTTATCTCCTTAACCACACCAGCACCCCTGACAATGTAATTTTTACATCTTTCCATCTCGATTTGCCGAACACTTTACTAAGCCAAAAAACCCACACACAAAGACTGACAACATAGCCCGCAATGCATTTACAACATACAAACTAGCAACTCTGTGTAAGCATTTTAATAACCAGAGTAACATATGCCAACCCAGTGGTATTCTATCAACCAACTTGGGCCTTAATCTCTCCCGCACTTTCAACACTTATAATTAACTGTCTCTTCATAACATTACAAAGTCTTGACAATTTAGCTGCAGCACTTAAGTCTGTTAAGTGTACCTTCATAGTCTTGACAGTATCACCTCTCCTGCACATAAAAAGCAGTGACCTGAGTGGCAACTGCACCATCTCCTCTCCTATTAGTAGACACAGGGCAAAATTCTCAAATGTCATAATCACATTGCTATAAGCATGCTTAGTTACCTTGGAACATGACTGCTGCACTAACCAGCATGCTACACACAACCAGTCTCTCATATTGTCTTTGGCACAACTGTAAGACTTACCTGAGCTCTTGGTGCCCACTTCAAAAACCTGCAAATCTGAAAACAAGAAACTTTCTGCCAAAACATTACCAAGGACTCTGAATGTGCTTCGCTGCAAAGGAAATGTTAGTATTCAAACAATGGAAAACAATTCTCCTCAACAGCCCATGCACCAGCTTCAATGTCGCTGTTTTCCTTGTCAGTACTGGCACTACTGCCAAATTATCCAAGTGGCACACCACCTTCTTATTTTGAAAATTAAATTACCAAACCACTACTGACACAAAATTGACATCAATTTCAAGAAGGTGATATCGCTCCGCTGATTGTCTGGACACTCCACCAGCCATTTCTCAGCAAACCCTCTATCCTTGAAGTACACATTCACTCCCAGCCCTCCAGCCCCATCAATGAAAAGATTTGGCACACATGGAGAGAGATGCACGTTGCCAAAAAGACACTTCATTGAACCATTGAAACTCCAACTAGATGGATATGTCCTCTTTAACCTGGTTGCCCTCTCTCACCCGGTGATGCTTTCACTTTACCCCAACCAGCAAGTTAGCCAATGACATTGTAAAGGCTTTACCAGGCCCAACAGTTTGGCATGTGAAGTTCAGCAACCCTAACACTTCCACAACTTCCTTGACTCAAACTTTTCCTTGCTAGCCAAACCCTCAATTTTACTAACCAATCTAATGACCTTTTCAGTTGGCAGTCCAAACATTTCAACATCACCCTCCAGCCTGAAAAACAAATTAGCTTGGATGGGCCCTACTGTTTGGCCTTCACTAAAAGTAACCCTGGTCCCACATGCAACTGCTCAAACAACTTATGCCCAACTCCACTGCTAGCTAACTTCACCTACCAATAAAGTTATCCAAATGCTGAACATCGGACATGGACTTAGCCCTCCTTTTCCAAAGCAGAGCAGTGCTAAATTTCACAAACATGGAATATGCTAGTTCACAGCCCATGGGCATCAGCTTATCAAAATAAAGCTTTCCTTGTAGACTCGTTCCCAAAATCTTCCGATACTATACCCTTACCAGCAGCAACCAGAAATTCTAATTTGATATTTAACTTCATTAACTAGGGATCACTGTACAAACCTAATCACCTTCATTGCTTCATCCAAGGATGCATACTGACCCTTGACATCTTCCCTGTCTATGCGCATATTCAGAGAATTATCCTCAAGGAATGACAAATGATGTATGAGATGGTACTCTCTTGGAGACGTTTGTGAACTAAACACAGTGGAAATACTAAGTGAAAGGATATCAAAAGGGCCCATTATCCTCCCAGCTGCCAGCTCTGTATCCAACAATACTTGTACTATCTCCTCTTTTCCTTTAACTGACTTCAAATTATCACAAATTTTCCTTGAACCACTAACCTTGGATTTAACTGAAAAAAGCATATCTAAACCCATCTCCACCAGTTCTTGAGCCTCTTAACTCTGTGGATAGGCCTCCCGGAGCGACTCCAACCTCTCCACATTAATAACAGAATGAGCTAGCCATTCAGCCACCTCTGGCATGAAAAGGCATAGCTGGCCTGCCACTCGGGAATCTCTCTTTACCCCTTTCTCTGACTTCATCAACTTTTTCCAACTTAATAGTCTCGCTGGAGCCTAACCCTGCCACTCCTTCTTCTGACACTTCACTGCAGGATGCTCACCCCCACACTGAGTGCACATATGTAGGAACCTACAAGTTGGCCTGGTACACCTAACTGCATTAAATGCCAAGCAAGCTCTAGCCTTACCTACAAAACTTTTTGCAGCCTTCTTAACTGGACTCCCTGCCCCAAATAACATAGTCATCCTACAAGTATCTGGATGCCTATTCTCCCACACCAAAGACTTGTTAAACAGCCTTCATCTTGTGGAAACTTTGACAAATTTCCACCCACCAAATCATCTTCATCACTACCTGTGGAATATGAGCAGTGATGAAAATCAGTGATGAAAATCACTCTATGAGCCACTCCACCAGTTTGGTATCCTTGGTGAATCAAACTAACTCTTGCCTCCACAGCCTGCAACAGTTTGCCTGGTGGGGAAAATCTCTATCCCTCACTCATCTACCCTGCTTAATCCCCCCCCCCCCCGACAATCCTTGCAAAACTGTCTTGTCCGACTCCATCTCTTTGACCTAACCTTCCACTCCAAGCAAGTTTTGAACTTAATTCTGTGTTTAAGCAGCTCAACATCTAACAGTTAATGAGCTCCTTCCCCTTCCCCCAAATGAATGTCATCCACATTACCTGCCATAAGTTGCTATTGCACTGGTACTGAAATAGCTTCCCCTGCTGACCTTCTAGATCTGACTTTTACACCAAAGTCCTCTCATCACTGGCTGGATGACTGGACTTCTCCTTTTCCATTTTCATCTTGATGATTCAGCTTGGGCAGCCTCCTGCAGTGTCTGTTGTTGACTACACACCCTCTGAAATGGTTGTTCTGTGACCATCTCCTGCTATCTCTGAACCAGATCCTATGCCAGCAACATTCTGAAAGAGAGAGAGAGACCAATGAACATACTATCACTATGATAAATCTCTTTTACCTACCTCAATGTGTTAAATCCCCTCATAACTAGATTCAAACAGTGACCAAGAGTGAGAACCAAACTGTGCCTGAAATGTAAACACAGCTGTTATGCCAGTCCCTAATCCTGTTCCTGGCATCTGTGTCCTTTGTTCATAGGTAAATATCAGGCAGTCTGTAGACTGTTATGCTTTCCAATAACTAGACCGTAACCAAATGTGAGATTCAAACCTTGTACCTTTTGTCTCTGAGGTAAATGCTTTAACTATTATGTCATCTTCTAACCCTTCTTAGTTTGTTGGTCATAAATCTATTTACTAACCAGTTATAAGTATTGACTCTCCGTCCCTTTTCAGGGGTGACACTTGTTTGCTTCAAAACATGCACAGGAGGCAAAAAGTCCATTGAATGGCTAGATAATACAGTTCAACTGATTTTCTTTTCATAATGAACACCAAAGTGATGTCTGCTGTTTTTATTTTACCAGTCCTTCATTTTAGTGGAAGGCATCACCTGCTAAACATTTCTGAATAACCTACTTCCAAACATGTGCAATATTTCTTCTCTATGAAGCACATATTGTTGAAATTTAGGTATTTTGGTAGGTGCATTGTCTTAATTTTTCAGTTTTCAATCAGTTCTTAATGCCTTACCTGGGAGTTTCTATAGCAGTACAGTTAGTCTTACATTTGTCTCTCTGGATCTTTTTTTCCCCCTAGTTAATCCGTTTCCTTTGATGTTTAGTTAGTGCAGAGGATGGGCTTCTGCTACCACAACACATGCAAGCACCTAACTCCTCTTTCCACCCAAAATACCCCGCTGTTGTGTGCTGCACTTACCGCAAGGCACTGTCCTTTGGGTCCATATTCTGCTTCCTTCCCAGGTTGTGCCCCACATCCTCCTTTATACTTTGTTTTAACTAAATTATATTTAATTATATATATATTTAACTCGTTTTATTTAAATATATGCCTCTTTAAGGCTGCAACATCAGAGTGATGTCGCATGTGTTGCATCAATAAGCTGCTGCACAGTACAACATAATGAGGCTTGACCACTGCCCTGGCCTGCATCAAATAAAACCCAACATCTACTGCAGACTGGCCCCAAAAGTGAACGCCAGCACATCATACCAAAAAACTCCCTATAATTCTGAACCACCACACCTCAAACCAGCCTACATGCAAAAAGAGACAGCAGCTCAAGAAGTCTCCAGCCAGGGGCATATGACCCTGGATGACAAAACCTAAATCACCACAACTATGACCATAACTCTGTGAACAATGTCAACTTCAACTCGCATGTTAAACAAAAAAGATCACCTTTCTACCACCCAGTTACAAACAGCCATACCCTAAATAACCTGAAAACCATAACCACTACAACTTCAAGTCTACTACCAGGGAAGCCACCCCACCTACCCAACCCTAACACCCATTAAAACCAGCTACCCATACTGAAGACAGATCACCCCCCATAAGTAAGATACCACCAGTACCTGACATTGTCCACTGCCCTTTTCTTGCTGCTGTACCTTAATGAATCCAGAAATTACAAAATGACTGAGCAAGCAAATAACACAGTACCTTGCTCAAGTTGTACTTCCCCAGACAGTAAAACATGAATTATCTGCCAAAACCACCTGATGTAATTACCTGGGTCCTCACAGCTCACAACTTGATCATCTTGAACACTACGAATGTTGTGCATTCGACTGAGTGACAAAGAGAATGACCCTCCTGTCTTCTGCTGCTTATATGCTGACCATCCCCTTTCATCCTCCACACCTTCCCATAACTAACAACTCATCCCTTACAAATTTAGCCTATCCTAAACTAATACTACACTCCTTCCAACCTGTCACCCCCCCCCCCCCACACACACACACACACACACACACACACACCTTACCTTAATAAGGGCCTATAGAGAGTTGAGACTGCAGGGCAAACTACATTTGTAATTATGATCATTTTTTGGTTTTAATAAAGCACCCCTATTCTTTCTGACAAGTGCCATGGGAGGTTTTGCATCCACCTGAGGTACCACCATCTGAAGTAGAGGGTACCTCAGTTTTGTGTCATCTGAGGAACAGCACAGTCAGGAGTGTAGCACCCCCTTAAATTCCATTGCATTGTCAATGAAAATTAATCCAAACACCTTTTGATTTTTTTTTCTAAGAAAGCTATTATTGTTGGCAGCTGTAGCACCACTCAGACTTTTAAGTAGCATTTAATTTGTGCCAGCTGCTTGTCAGATAACTTTGCAAAAGCAGTTTGCTCCCACCCTGTACTTTATTGCTACAGAGTCCCTTGAATTCTTCCTATCAAGGAAGGTTATTTTTGGGGAGAGTTGTGCCAGTAAATCATAATTGCTAAGGTATATCACACCTACCTGTATCTTTATCCTGGTCAGACTCATGAGAACTATGAAAGCCTTAGCTATGACCCTATGACTTTGTTCCTTAGAATCTTTCAGGATGTGTAGGGCACTTGTATAAAGCCAGCATTGCCAGTAGCCTTTGGTTCTTGTTACTTCTATGGGCCTTTGCATCCTGCATCAGCAATGGTGCACATTTGCTATGTAGTGATCCATGCTGATTTACTAATTTATTGTGTTATTACAGATCTTCAGTCATGCTTCATATAAACATGAACTTGTTTGTGTTATGTTGGTGGTCATTTCACAACAAGTTTGTCTTTATGGCATAAAGATGAATATTATGGAGTTTGTCAAAAAGTAAGGATATGGATGTTAAATGTAGCTAAAGTACATCATCAGAGAAGGCTGTCTAACAATGAAGAAATAAAAACTTCCAGTGTTTTGAGAAGAGCATTTTTAAAATTACTCTCAACACATGGATATGCAGTTTTCTAAAGCATCAGTGTTCTCCTAACTGACCCTCTTAAAAGACAATGCCTTGGCTTCCCCTTGATCAGCACTTGTGTTGCGTCGTCCTTGGAGACGATGCCAGGTCCACAACATTCAGCAATGGAGGAGTCTAGTGCTTCACTGATTCTTAATAATCCTGGACTTTCCATTTATTTATCTAATTTGACCTCTGAATTGTTTCCAGACTTCCTTTGCTGAGTCCTTTGCCAGGGAGTATTTGGGGGCATTTTAGTGTTGTACAAAACAACACATTAAGACAGCAGAAGCTTTACTCAGTACCTTTGTTGAGTCAGCATCAATCTATGAGTAGAAGGCAAAGATGGAAATCTTCAAAGGTACCTGGAAATGTTCATGGGGGAAGATAGGAAAAAAAACACTTTTTCTTATGAGTAAATGTTTATTTGAAGAATCAAAGGGTATTTGTTCTATGGATACTTTGAATTATTTTGGTGAATTCTTCACTAGTCCTGTGATGAACCCCCTATTCACTTAGAGAGAGATGATAATGAAGCTGCCTAATGCAGTGTGTTCAAAGCATCACTTCTGTTGCTGTTATATTTTTAAGGTTATTCTAAAGATTAATAGTGAGACACCTACTTGTACAGTCTGCTGTCATTAAGGTAGCAGGTAGGGTATATAAAATACCCTTTCTGGGATAGGCTTTGTCTCACATGCAGTAGCTTGACACTTGTTTTCTTTCATGTGAACATACAGAAACATGTACACTTCCCCTTTTCCTGTGATCTAGAAACTACTACTCAAAGTAAAGTAAGACCACTCCAGTGTGATAACCATAGATCTGGAGTAGGGACTTCATTTGTCAGCAACCTGTGGGTCTTGGATCCGATATCGGATCCAAGCCGGCAACTATTTATACAGTATGGATCCGAGCTCTTAGCTCCTCCCCTCACCCATAATCCCTTGCCAACCCCAAATGACCTCAGATCTAGTTTGCCGCTCTAAAGTGTGTCAGCTGGATTGCGAGCTCCTGGCAATTTGTTATAGATAAGTGAATTTTTCTCAGTCTTTTTTCATAGTTTAATCAGTGTGAGTGTACTAGGTTTCCTTTAGCCTGTTAACTTTTAATTTTTTGTTTTTTTACCGTCCCCTCGCTGGTCGTTAGTGTGTGCTTGTGTGTGATTGCGTTTGGGGCCTGGTGTGCTTGTGTAGCCTTAGTTTAGGTATGGCAGAGGCCCCTAAGCCTATTTTTTCTAAATGCACCGAGTGTGGCCATAAGCTCTCGCCGGCAGATGGCCGCACTCGGTGTGTTCGGTGCCTTGGGGTTGAACACCTGTCCTCGGGCTGTACCATTTGTGCAGCGTTCAACCCCAGGGCACTGAAAGAGCGGAGGTCGAAGCTGATCCTGGCAGGACTTCTGCCCCTGGCTTCGGCCTCCGCTCCTCCCGTGGCACCTCCTCAGCCTGTGGTGATGGCCACTCCTGCCCCCCTTCCCCCGGCCGGGATTCAAACTCCCACTAAATCGCCGGAGGACAGGGAGGCCAGGAGGGAGAAACTGAGGGAGAAGCACCACAAGCGGAGGGCCGAGGCCTCCGCTTCGGCCCCCCAGCTAAGCGGGCTTCTCCCTCCACGGTTTCCAGGTCTCCTCCTCCTCGGCTCCGATCTCCTTGCTTCTACCCCGGGACCCGAGGAGGAGGAGACGCGATCTCCGTCGAGGTCATCGAGGCGGCATTCCAGGCCTGCCTCGGTGGCCTCTTCGAGATCAACCTAGCAGACTTGGACCGGATGATGAAGGAGGTTCATCCAGGCCCAGCTGCAGATGGGAGTGCTCTTGCCTCCCCCCCCTTTGGGTGGGAGCTCAACACCTTTCTTTGTTCCGATTGCTCCTTCTCCGACCCGCTTCCCGGGTTCGGAGCGCTCGGAGCCAGGCAGCGTCGGAGCCGGGGGTGGGTCGGCGCCGACAGTACTGAGTAGTTCGGATCCGACCCTGCCCTGGAGTCTGTCAGTTCCATTGTCGGATCCGACCTCTTGGAGCCGTGGGGCGAGCTTCGGATCCGAGGGATTCAGTGTGCCTTCAGCACCGTCCAGGTCAGAGCACACTGGTCCCTCGGATCCGACAGTCTCGGTGCCGGTTCCGATCCCTTCATCGGATCCGAGTGGGAGTCGACTTTCGGAACCCAGGGAGAGCGGCTCCCCCTCGGCCTTCGATGCAGTGGAGAGGGCTCTGTTGAGAGCATCCGGACCCCCGGCCCTTGTCTCGGCTCCATCCTGCACTCCCTCTCTGCTGGGTCAGGCTCCCATCACCCGGCCACAGGGACAGCCTGCTTCAATGTCCCAGGTTGTTCCATTGGAACAGGATGTTGCTGGTGAGACCTCCTCGGACAGCCCCCCCGAGGAAGTGCCTCGCAAGCACAAGTGTAAGAGGAGGCACGTGGACTCCCCCGTGTCCTTAATAGAGGACACGGACTTGGATGAAGGGGAAGGCTCCCCAAGGTCACCCCTTGAGGATGTCTCCTTTGGAGACATCATGGAAATGCTCAGGATTGGGGGGGGGGGGGTCTGCCCCTAAGGCTTCCTCCGAGTCCGTGTTCCTGGAGGCATTTGAAGCAGGCCCGTCTACCTCTTGGATGTCCCCTCCGGCCGACCCCCTGGTGGACCTTATTACCACCAGGGCGTGGAAGGAGCCGGACACTGTGGAGCCAGTCCCTAAATGCTCGGATAGGATCTTGAGCCCCCCCGCAGACCGGTTCCACTGGAGCAAGGGTCCCCCCGTAGATGCCATGTTGACAGCGGCAGCCACTAAGAGGGAACTAGCTCAGAAGAGCCCCTCGGTCCATCCACCAAGCAAGGAGTCCCGCTCGATGGATCGCCTTGGGAAGTGGGTATTTAGTTCAGCGACCTTCTCAGTAAGGTCCCTGAACTACATGGCACATGTCATCAGGATGCAGCGAGATCTTATTAAAGAATATGCTGCTTCCCCCCCAGAGTCCATGTCGGCGGAGGACAAGCAGTTGTACTCCACTCGTATGGCCACTCTAAGATCTATTTCCAATACCTCTATGCGGCTGTTGTCCCACATCACTGAGGGAGCCACTAGAGCTAGCGGAGCGGGCCTAGTTATGAGACGCCAGGCCTGGCTCCGACATTGCGACTTCGCGGAACCATTTATTTGCGAATGCCCCCTTTGATGGTTCTGCCTTGTTTGGCAAGACCGTTTGCGAGACACTTGTTCAGAGCGGGAAGGACGGGAAGACGTCTGCCATCGGAGTCCACTTCTCTGCTCCCCAGAGGTCTTTCTCCAAGAACCAAAAGGGACAGAAGAAGATGTGGTTCCAGAAATCACAGCATTCCCAGCCTGCTCCGGACAACCAGTCCTTCCATGGCAGAGGACAGGGAGGACGCCGCCCTAGAAGCAGGGGGGCACCGAGAAATTTTTGGGTCAGAGAATCTTTCTCTGATTGGCCCATGCAACAGCCCCGAAGGGTTGCCCGACTGCTCCACTCTGGAGGCAGTCGAGGGGGGGGGGGTGCTTCTCGAGGCACCTGGTGGCATGGGAGTCCATCACGTCAGACCGCTGGGTGCTTCGTATCATATCCAGAGGTTACAAAATCCCAGTGCAACATGTCCCCAGACTCAGAAACCTCCCCGATGTACCACCCGGTCAGAAGGAGGCTGCAGCCGCAGAAATTCAGCAGCGGCTAGAGAAGAGAGCCATCCAACCCATCCCCCCAGACCAGCTCGGATTAGGGTTTTACTCCAGGTTCTTTCTGGTGCCAAAAAAGACGGGGGACTTGAGACTAATTCTAGACCTTTCCCTCCTGTACCTGTCGGTAACCAAGGAAAAATTCCGAATGGTCACTCTTCAATCCATTCTCCCCCTCTTGCGGGAGAACGACTGGATGTGCTCAATAGACCTCAAGGATGCGTACTACCACATTTTAATGGACAGACGATCCAGGAGGTTTCTCCGCTTCCGGCTGGGAGTCCACCACTATCAGTTCAGGGTCCTTCCCTTTGGCCTCACCACAGCCCCCAGGGTGTTCACCAAAGTTTTAGCAGTGTTAGCGGCCCACCTGAGACTCCAGGGAATGCAAGTCTTCCCATACCTGGACGACTGGCTCCTGACCGCCCCAACAAGGCATCTACTCTGCTCAGCCAGAGATTTTTTTCTTCGCCTAGCCCCCCAGTTAGGCATCACGATCAATACGAACAAATCCTCCCTTGCTCCGACACAAGTGATAGACTTCATAGGGGCCAGATTAGATACGAGAAGTCTGCGAGCCTACCTCCCTCTGGAACGACTACAGAATCTGAGTTTACATGTGCGGGCCATCCTCCAATCAGAAGCTCCTCCCGCGGAATTGGTCTTGAGGGCACTGGGCTCTATGGCAGTGCGAATTACACTCCTTCCATCCGCTCGCCTAAACATGAGGGTACTACAATGGACCCTTCAAGTACAATGGTCCTTTCAGCTTCTTCCTCTCAATCACCCTGTCTCTATCAGCAAGGATTGCAGGAGGGCCCTGTTATGGTGGCTTCATTCCCCAGACCTCCATACAGGTCGCCCCTTCTGCGCTCCACCTCCTTTCGTCACGGTGACCACGGACGCTTCTCGCCTTGAGTGGGGGGGGCATTGCTCAGGCAGAACAGTCCAAGGCACATGGAACGACACAGAGACCTCCCTGCATATCAATGTTCTGGAGATGAGGGCAGTGCTGTTGGCGTTGCAAGCACTTCACAACCTTCTTCCCGTAGGAACTGTTGCGATACAGACGGACAACATGTCAGTTGTCTGGTATATCAACAAACAGGGGGGAACCAGGTCTTACCCTCTCTGCCGAGAGGCCATGAGAGTGTGGGAATGGGCGATCTCCAACAACCGCTTTCTGATCGCAATGCACATTCCGGGATGGCCCAACGTTCTGGCGGACAAACTCAGTCACACTATCCTTTCCCCTTATGAGTGGTCTCTCAACTCCCGAGTAGCGAAGTGGATTTTTGCAAAATGGGGGGCAACCCTGCTGCGATCTTTTTGCTTCTCCCTCAAATACGAAATGCAACAGCTTCTTCGCCCTGATTCCCCCACCAGGGGAAGCCCCAAGAGACGCTCTAGTGCATGCTTGGCCACCCGGTCTACTTTATGCCTATCCTCCTCTACCCCTGATGCTAAAGATTTTACAGAAAGCCTCTCGGTTGGGGAGAAAAATGATCCTCATTGCCCCATTCTGGCCTCGACAAACTTGGTTCCCTTACCTGTGGTCTCACTTGGTGAATCCTCCCTGGATTCTGGATCCCAGCCCGGATCTGATCTCCCATCCATCAGGCTTACCGACCCCGAATCTGGGCAGTCTGAAGCTGATAGCTTGGCTGCTCCAGTTCCACTCTTAATTAGGACTCCCGGTATCTCTTCACCAGTCAAAGCCATCCTGGTGGCAGCGCATAAACCTTCCACCAGAAAGATTTACCGCAGTAAATGGAAGCGCTTCTCCATCTGGGCAGAACATCATAATCTGGACCCCTTCACTGCTCCGCTAACATCCGTTTTGGACTTCCTTTACCAGGCTTTTTCAGCAAGGGGCTAGCTGTTCGACAGTCAAGGTACAATTGGCAGCCATCTCCCATTACCACGTAGGACACGAGACAGGTCCTTTGATGTCAGCTAAATTATGTAAAACCTTCCTCAAGGGTACTTTTCTGCTCAGGCCCCCTATCAAAGAAGCCATACCCCCTTGGGACCTATCGCTAGTTCTTCAGGCCTTGACTGCTTCTCCCTTTGAACCAGCTGCCTCAGCTGATCTTAAATACCTGTCTTGGAAAATGGCATTCCTGGTAGCCATCACTTCTGCGAAAAGAGTTTCGGAACTTCAAGCTCTTTCCGTAAAACCCCCTTACTTGGTTTTTCATCAGGATAGAGTGTACCTCAGGACCAGTCCATCCTTTCTACCTAATGTGGCCTCAGAAACCAATATCAATCAGTCCATCAATCTTCCTGTTTTCTTCCCTAATTACCAAAATAAAGGAGAATACAAGCTGCATTTGTTAGATGTGCACAGGCAGCTGCATTTCTATATTCATAGGACTGCTGGTCACAGACAATCTGATCAGCTGTTAATTTCCTTTGCCAAATTCAATTTAGGTAAAGCCGTTTCGAAGGTCACATTATCACACTGGATTTCCCAATGTATCCTTCTAGCTTATGAGACGTCTGGGAGGCCCGCACCTCAAAGGGTTCGTGCACATTCCACTTGCTCCATATCTACTTCTACTGCATTCAGATCTAGAGTCCCCTTGGATGATATTTGCTCGGCAGCCACTTGGGCCTCATCTCATACCTTTATTAACCACTACAAACTGGACGTCATTTCCAGAGGGAGAGCATCCTTTGGCTCCGCAGTGCTCCGGAACATCCTTCCATGATGGCCACCCAAGATTCAGGTAGCTGGGGACTCTGTCCCACAGATTGCTGACAAATGAAGTCCCTACTCCAGATTAAAAAGTTATGTACTCACCATAACGTTCCATCTGAGTAGGTGGCTTCATTTGTTTGCAACCATCCCTCCCTCCTTCCCCCTGGCCTTCAGAAGAGTTAGATGATGGTATTTTTCCTGCCTTTTCCTGTTGGGATACCTTTTCAGGTATATAGGAGGGCAAACTTGATCTGAGGTCATTTGGGGTTGGCAAGGGATTATGGGTGAGGGGAAGAGCTAGGAGCTCGGATCCATAGCTGTATAAATAGTTGCCGGCTCGGATCCGATGTCGGATCCAAGACCCACAGGTTGCAGACAAATGAAGCCACCTACTCAGATGGAACGTTATGGTGAGTACATAACTTCTTATTCCATTATGGCTGATACATCCATGGTACTTGGATGAGTCTGATCACTCATCCACCTAGGGCAATACTCTGCACGTGTTAGTAATGCAAGGGGCACTACAGGTTTCTGCATCAAAATTTCAGAACTCTGAATCTTTCAGCATGGAGGATGGTTTGAGTCCTGATTGTAACAACTTTACTTCTCAGGTGTTAAATAGCTTAGAGGCAAATATCCATAATACATCAGTCTGTGACTGTTGCAAGCCTAGCCAATAACCAGAGGTCAAAATCAAACCTTGCATATGTGAGGTAAAGACCTTAAGCCTTAGGCAAACCCAACCCTGCCAAAATATTTTTGCTTCATAGGGGGATTACTAGGCTTACCACCAAAACTCCAGGAGGTCTTTTCAAGTCTAGCCCTGCTTCCCAAAGTGAGAATCAAACCCTGTACTTTGTGTCTGTAAGGTAAACATCTTGGCAATTATGCCAACTCCCAACTCTTAAATCCACTGAAATTCTCTGACTTGAAATTGAACCCAGATTGTGGCACTAATCCCGTCAGAGTTTTCTTGCCGAAGAGAGAGCTATTCGGTAGGCTTATGAGGATCGACGGTTGGCAATGCTGTGTTACATTACTGGGCAGATATGTTCCCTTCTGGGAGAACTTACACATTTTAAATTTATTTTTTAATTGCACTTTCCTGATTAGGAAATTTAAGTGTGTGTATTCAACTGAACTTTTAAATGGGAGCACACTTTTTTCATGTCAGTTTTAAAGGTAGTTGCAAACCATTTTTTTCTGTGGAAAAAGTCTTTTACTTTTTGGTGCTGGCATTAGTTATTTTTTTTTTTCTACTTTGTGTGTTGGGGGGAAGTGACTTTTTACAACCTTTTTTTTAATGACTTGTGCTGCTTGTTTCCCCTAGGAAAGAGTTGCCATTTTTGGCTTGGCAATGTAACAAAATAGCAGTCCCAGGGTTGGTCCTTCTTCCAGCCCCCCTCCCCCAAAATTAAGGATACAGCCTTTGCCACCCCAGCAGACTAGCAGTTTGTTTGAGACATGGTGGGAGGGTCTACTGTGGCAAAAAGTGGGTCCTCAGACCACTAATCTTTTATCCTGGATCCCTCTGGTGCAGCACTCACAGCCACTATGAACTAGGGGGGAGGTTAGCCACATCCTTTGCAACAGTTGCGGTCCCCCTCAGTGGGCAAGGGAGAGAGACTGGTGTCTGTCCTGGGAGAGGGAGTAGGGAAGTGTTCACTGATCAATCAGAATGTTGTGCCCATCCCTGGGAAAGCTGCTACTGCCATCCAAAACCATATGGTCCCACGTTTCCTGTCAAAAAGAAGTGGAAAGCTAAACATTTATTTCCTCCTGCTCAGATTTCTCTGGACAGGAGTAGTTTACTAGATCTGGCTCCGGGTCTAATTCAGGCTATTGACACCATCTTATAAGGTAGCTTCTGGTAAAAGAAAAAAAAGGATGCCTCTTTTCCTGAAGAGATTAAGGATTCTGAAACATGATAGGAAGAAGGGACAGATGCTGGGTTTTCTCTCAGATTTCTGATTCAGGGGAGAGCACAGAATCTGATTTACCCTGGGGGGGATTTCTGTTTCTCAGACTGTTTCCAGAATGTGCCACTGTTTTCAGTGGAAGAATGCTTAGGTTTCTCAGTGCCTCAGAAAATACTATGAGCTGTTACAAATGGAACTTCCAGTGCCTTCACCCATTCCTCTAGTATTGTCAGCATTTGAAAATGTGTGTGTAACAGACTGCTGCAGTTTTCCTAATAGTCAACCTGCTGTCCCTTAAAAAAAAAAAAAAAAAAAATATATATATATATATATATATATATATATAAGTAATGGGTCTACTTTCTTTGATCGAAATATCATTTTGAACAAGAAAAGTACGACCTTACTTTTACGAATTCCGGTTCAGCAAACCGGCAATAAAAATTAACACTTTAAGGGCAAGCCTCCCTGCACCCCCCCCCCCCGCTATGTTATATATACTAACTCCCGAGATAGTACTACAGAGGGGAAACAGGTATAGTCACATATCCCCACTGTAGTGCTCTGTTTTATTTTTATTGTTGGCTTGCTGAACCGGAATTCGTGAAAGTGCACTTTCATTAAATTAAGGTTGTACTTTTCTTGTTCTAAATGATGATATTTCGATCAAGCTGACAACGCCGACGATGAGAACACCGACACCAGAAGATCGAAAACTGAGATGACCGACGGATGAAAACCCCGACGCTGAGAACACCGACATGTGAAAAGGCTGTGTAAGTATGAGGTAGTGACGGACGTTAGGGTTAGGGTGCGAGTAAGGTAAGTGTGCAATATTGACGGACTCTAGGGATAGGGGTGGGTTAAGTGAGTTAGGGTTAGGGCGCGGGTTAGGTGAGAGTGCGATAGTGACGGATTTTAGGGTTTGGGTTAAGGTTATAGATAGTTGTGTATGTAAGGTTTAGTGTGGGGTTATAAGGATTTTGGTGTGCTTGTGTTGTGTGTGCTTTTTGGACAGGGGATTTGTTTTGTTTGTTGATTGTCGGGATTATGGTGTGTCGGACATGTGAGGTTTCGTGTTTGTGAACTTTTGGTTATGTGGTGTCGGTGATTTCGTTATCGGTGTTGTAGTGCGTCGGTGTTGTCAGGTAGACCCATAGATATATATGTATATGTGTGTGTGTGTGTGTGTGTATATATATATATATATATATATATATATATATATATATATATATATATATATATATATAGAGAGAGAGCTGTATTGTATTTATATTCTGCATCATTACTGTTCTGGCAAAGAATATGTTTATTAAATATGTCTATATTTGGCAGTAGGACTGTACTGCCAATGAATTTGTATTTTAAGTATGTGTAGAGTATAGCTGAGCATTATTACTGTAATCTTCTTTTTAGTCTTTTGTTCGATTTTGCTTACAAAAGTTTTTTTATTGTAATTGGAGCTTTTTATAAAATTTCTTTATTTTATGTGGAGCTTTTCTCCCCGAGCTTCCGCTGAAAATGGACATATATCCAGTCAGACTTTCCCGTTCAACAAATGTAAAATAAATAAATAAATAAATATATATATATATATATATATATATATATATATATATATATATATATATATATACATATATATGTGTGTTTATTAATGTTTTAAGTTTTTATACATTCATCCCAAACCTGATCCACTAGGTATGTCTCTAGTTAATCCTACGGCTGCTAAACATTTAGTTAATTCCAATTCTACATTTTCTGATAAGGATGGAAAAATAAGTGGCAAGTATGGAGAAAGGGTGTGCTTTAATTTTTCTGAATTTTGAATTGTCATGCTCATTTTAAACTTTATTCTGACTAATTGTGAAAGTATGGGGAATGATTAGTCTACAGTTTCTTCTTGTGATATTGTTGTTACTTATTCAAGGGGCTATGGCCACTGGTACTGTTTTGAGGAGGTTTGCCTGGCTGTATTCTCCGAACATCCTAGATGTGAACAATTAAAATTTTAAATTCTTCCTTGGATGGAGATTTAGTTTTGGTAAACCCTCTGTTGCAGAAGTTATCAAAAAGTGTGATGATAGGGGTAAGCTGATACAGGGAATCTCTAAGAATTTTCAGACCTTTTTAAGGGATTATTTAATCCCTCATCCAGTTTTGGCAAGAAACAAAATAAACAGTCTCAGCAAAATGTCGATAAGCAGATGTTTAGGAAGCAAAGGCGGGGGGCGGGGAGAGTTGGGGTCCAAAAAGAATACAATTTATCATGTCAGAATGACTATTTAAGTGACCATGTTCAAGGCAGTCCCTTTTCCCTTGCAGAAGGTCTGAATTTCTACTTCTGTCTTTGGCAACAAATAGTTTGAGATGAACTGATTCTGAAGATAATTCATCAAGGTTACAAATGGCAGTGGGAAGAAATTACTCCTTTCCAGGGGGTAATTACTCATTCACCAGACCAGACTCCTCTATTTCTGTCATCTTTCAGTGTATGTTGTCTCAAGGAATAATGGAGGCAATTCCTCCCTCCCAGTTTGGGAAATGTTTTTTTCACAGATGTTTTTGGTGCCAAAGAAAGAAAATGCTTGGTGACCAGTTCTGGATCTTTTTCTCCTAAATACATTTTTTTTTTGGGGGGGGGCAAGTTCAAAATGCTGTCACTTCATAACTTCCTAACCTTATCTTCCTCATTTAATTTTCCTGGTAACACTAGATTTAAAAGATGTTTAACAGCATATCCCTATTCATCCAGATCTCTGGTGTTTCTCAAGGTTTTGTGTGTCTGGGTCACATTATCATTGCTCTACCTTTCCCTCTAGGACTATCCACTACACCAGGAGTGTTACAAGGTGTCTAGCTCCAGTTATATAGCACATTGCAGGCTACAGGGTATCCACATTTATCCATATTTAGATGACTTGCTTATCATTGCAGAGGCTTTTTTCAAAGTGTCAGGAACCTTCCACTTGGGTGAGAGATCTATTAAATATGCTGGGATTTCATGTGACCATGCAAAAGCCTTTTTTGTATTCCTGGGTTGTGTGCTGAACATCTCAGTTCAAAGAGCTTTTCTTCCACAGATAAAATAGATCTGTTTCTAGAGTTTTCCACTCCAGTGTCCGTCACTGTAGGGGAATACCTCAGTATTTTGGGTCTCATGGCATCTGTGATTCTCATGATACCCCTGGCAAGACTCCACATTAGAAGGATACAGAGGTATGTGAAGTCTCTGGTCCCAGTTCTGTGACTTGTCAGAAAATAAATCATTTAATGGAGTCTGCATATATCTGTAAATCCAGGTCCCCCTGCTCCAAAGCAGTTAATCACAACAGACACCTCTGACCTGTCTTGTGGAGCAGTTTCAGGAGGTATAGAAATGCAAGATGTTTGGTGCACCACAGAGAGCACCAAGCACATAAGTAAAAAAAGAGATGCTTCCTCTAATCAAGACACTTAACTCTCTGTATCCTCTTTGGTCCCCTGGACCACTTCAAGTTGTTAGAAACAATACCACAGTCATGTGGTACATAAACAAGCAATGGGGGATCCAGGTCTTAATTTTTTTGTAGACTAGCCATGTCAGCTTAGAATATAACTTTACAGTGCAGTTTCATTGTGCAGATTTCCTATATCATGTCAGAGAAAAATTTGTGGAAGACAAGCTGAACATTACAAAACCAGCCCCCCATGAATGGAATCTAGATTGGGGGCCTAACAAGATTTGATCCACCTGTGGGGAATTCTTCAAGTAGCCCTTTTTGCCTCCTGTCTTAACAATTGGATGGCAAAATTTTGCTCTGGAAGACCAAATGTTTTTTTTTCCTTGAACAGGAATGTTCCTGTATGATTTTCCACTATATCCACTGATATATAGGGTACTTCTGAAGATTCAGAAGTAAACCCCCAATTGGTAATTGTGCAGCTCTTTTCTGGCCCAGCCATCTGTGGTTTTCCCTTGTTTTGGAAATGGCCATGTGCAATTTTCACAAGCTTCCTCGCAGAATGGATCTACTCACACAAGGGCCATGGGTGTTTGATACACATTGACTTCCAATAAACTTCAACTGACTGCCTGGGTGATGGGGCCTTAATTTCCTTTAGGCATCTGTTTACTGAGAATGTTTTGCAGGTGTTAATGGAGGCAAGAAAACCTGCTACTAGAAAATCAAGTTTTTGCAAATGGAAAAGGTTTTCTACTTCATGCCAACAACGTAACCAGCACCCATTCATGACTTGTATTTGTTTTACAATATTTGTGAGTTAGTATCCTTTGACCTTTCTTACTTCTCCATCAAGGTTCATTTTTTGGCCATTTCAGCATGTTTTCCCATGGATCCCCCTCTTTCATTCCATTCTTGTGTGACAATGTTTTTGAAAGGAGTTTTGAATAAGAGACCTGTATGAAAGCTACTGGCTTCTACTGGGATCTTAAATTTGTGTTACAGAAGCTAACCCTTGCTTCATTTGAGCCAGCTCATCAGGCTGACGTTTGGTTCTTTAATATGAAAACTTGTTTTACTGAATAGTCTGACCTCTCCAAGTATCTTGAGTTGCAAGCTCTTATGGTGTGTCAGTCCATTCTCATTTTTCACAGACACACTTCTTTTGAGAACTAATCCTTCTTTTATGCCTAAAGTGGTATCAGAGTTTACTTTAAGCCAAACTATCCATTAATGTTTTCTTTTCTGAATCTAAAAGCGAGGGGGAGAGGATTCTTCACAATTTTAATGTCCACAGCAAACTCTGGTACTGTCTTGACAGAAAACATCTTTCAGATCTTCACATTAGTTGCTGTTTCTTTTGAAGGCAAGAAGGGACAACCTGTGTCAAAATAGACCATTTCCAAATGGTTGTCTCAGGCTATTACCTTTTTTGTTTTCACCACAGCAAAACTGTTCCAGGGAAAGGTCAATGCTTACTCTACCAAGGCTTTGTCTACATCTATGGCTTTTTGGAAAGGGTTGGATTCTAGAAGTGTTCTATAAGAAGCAGCTTGGTCCTCTGTGTATCCTTTTGCAAACTACTACAAACTTAATTGGTTCTCCAAGTCTGGATCAGGCTTTGCTGGGACCATTCTCCAGGGGCTCCAAGACCCCTTCCTCTTCTGCTTTCCAAATGTAAGCTAGAGTAATCTACCTATATAGCTAAGGCTACTGCAACAGTGATCAATTGGATAAACAAAGTACAATTGTGTAAGTAAACTTGCCGTAACAGTAGATGTTGTAATTATCACTGCTACAGTAGCCATTCCCTCCCCCAGCCCCCTTTGTTTTTTTATTATGCATGGGTATGTGTATATATTTTTACTGTTGGCTATCTTCATAGAACTGAGCCTACCTCTCTCTGTTGGCATGAAAGCTCTGAAGGGTGTGGTGCTCAATCCTGTGTTTTTAGGCAGCTCAGCCTAATGGTTTGAGTGTATGGAAGGTGCCCTGAAGCTTTGAAAACTGATTCACTGTTGTATCCTTGGCAGGGTTTAACCCATATTGCTAAGGCTAGTGCAGCAGGTATAATTTTAAATCTACTTTTGTGGTAAGTTTCCTTACACAACTGTACTTTCCAATGTTCTCGTCACTGGCTGATGTTTCTCTTATGCTGTCAGTATCCACTTCCATCCTAAATAAGTGACTTTAGCTCACCATCTTCACATTTATATTGGAAATGTGGATTACCTAGCTGTGGTCTGACACTTTTGCTGCTTTTGATGTATTCTGCAGGTTTTACGCTTTCTGTTTACTGTCTTAATACATATCCTCCTTTTCTTACCTCCCCTATTCCATCTTAGTTTAAGGTTAATATCATTGAAACATACTTTTTTTATATCTCAGTTTGCTGTGGGCTAAGTTGGAGCTTGTTCCTGGCCAAGAGCTGGTCTGACGGGTCTGTCCCTAATACTCCTACCAGAAGCAAGCCTTTATCCCTTGTCATTACACTTCTTAATTCCATCTCATCAGAATGTTAGGTAGTGACGCAATTGATACTTCAAAGAATACTGCCACATACCCATTTCTCTGACATATCTTTACCATCTGTATGCCCTTTCTTGATGTCACCTCAGCTGTTTTCTGTGATGGGTATTTGATACCTACATGAACCAAAATGTGCTTCTACCCCAAACTCTTAGTGAACACCTTTGTCACTTCTTCGTATGTCTTGCTGTGTGTAAACCTTCAGACTAATTATTGAGCTTGTCTTTATCTTCCTTAGTGATTCATTCTTAAGTAATCAAAACCACCTCTTGTGTCCCACCACTGACAGCTACATCCTTCACTTTGCTTCACCCCTCTAATCTGCAGTCTTTTTTCTTCCTTTTCCAACACACTGCCTTTCTTTCTTTTTTTTTTTCAAAACAGGTTTATTGTTTTAACATATAAGAGAAATATCATAACAATTTTATACAAGTAATTAAAAATAGATATTATTATAATATTCAACAAAACAACTAAAGTATTTACAAAGACATCCACTACAATCAGATCAATTAATTAAACTAAAATACCATGCTATTGAAATTAGAATTTTTTTAACAAATTTTGTAAATTATCCCATACAATATAATAAGATGTTTTTCTAGTTGTTCTTGACCTAATTGTGTTTATTTCCATATGGCACATTATATTCATAACATTTTTAAATTCATTGAACGAAGGAGGTGTATCTGAAATCCAATTTCTGGTTATTATTTTCCTAGCCACTGCTAAAATAGACCATAACAAGGGAAGCTTAACCTTTTTAACACTTTGAGGTACAGGTGTGTTGAATAATATAAGAGATTTAGAAATAATGAAATTATCTATAAAAAGAGCCTGCAAAAATTCATTAATTGACTTCCAGTATTCTTTCAATTTTATACAGTCATAAAACATATGAGCCCAGTCAGCATTAATTTCTACATTACATCTCTTACATAGATTATCTTTATTATTTATTTTATTTATCATCAAAGGTGTATAAAAGATCTATGTAAAAATTTCCATGTATAAAGTCTCCAGACAATGGAAGACGTAGTTCTATAAGCAGATTCCAATATATATTGTTTATCTTGTTGATTTGGTGGGTCCCCATTAATAGAAGTGAAATAATTCCAGTATGAATCTACACTGTAAAAAGTTTCTTGTCTGATAATTTTATGTATGTATGAAAGTTTACCTTTATCAGAAACTTTGTTGTAAATTTAATATCAAGTAATCAATCAGTGTTGGAATAGATTCTTTAACTGTTATAGACATTAGATCTATTTTATTAATGAGATGTTGTCTAAAGGTCTGAACCTCTAACCAGCAAGTTTCTCTTAGATCAAATTCTTGTTTTAAGAAATCTAGATTTTTAACTTTATTATCAGATATCAACTGATACCAGAACTTTAGATCATTATCTATAGCTAAATGAGTTCCTTCAGAAGTAGATGACAAAAGCATACCCTGAGTATACATTATAGGGAATATAATAAAATTCCATTCCCTATACTTAGGGTGCATGAATGTAAAGTTACGATAGCTAATAATAATGTTTAATGGGTAACAAACCATATGTTTAGGTGTAATAGGTGAAGTACAAAATTCCTTTAGTAACCATAACATGGAGTTATTTACTATCATATTTTTATGTGTTAAGGAGATTTTCATGAAGTGCATACTAATTAGCTCCCAATGTGCGTCTTTCGGCTTTTCCCGGTTAGGGGTCGCCACAGCGGAACTCCGGTCCGCTAATGATTGGCAGTAGAGTTTTACATGCTGGCTTGCCGGGCCTAACGTTAGCTCCCAATAATCTTTCCATTTTGCAACATATGACTGATCTATTAATAGATTAATAACTTTTACAATAGAAGAGATAGTATATAAATTAAAGTCTGGAAAAGAAATACCCCCTTGAGACCAGCTATTAGTATGTTTCTTTAATGCAATCCTAGGTCTATTAGGTGCCCATAGGAAATTTAACATTAGTGTATTCAGTTTCTTGATAATTATTTTTGTAGGTGGAAGTATTATTGATTGTATTAAGTATAAAATCTTGGGGAATATTATCATTTTAATAATTGTAAGTCTCTCCTCCATAGTAAAAAAACATATTATTCCAGGTATTAAAAAGGTTTTGTATATTAAGAAAACAGGTATTATAATTATTATATATAATAGATTTAATATCTTTAGATAGTATTATACCTAAATAAGTTATCTGACCTGAATTGGGTACATATTTAGTAAAATCACTAATGAGAATATTTTTTCGTGTATATATAGGTAGTATTTTAGTTTTTTCTTCATTGAATACTAAACCAGAAATACTTTTAAAATTCATCATTTTATCAAATAGAGACTGCATAGAAGAATTAGATCCTGCTGATGTAATTAGAACATCATCTGCAAAAAGTTGAATTTTGGATGTTATATTTTCATCTATTTCAAAACCCTCTATGTCAGTACTGTTTCTGATCAAATTAGCCCAAGGCTCCATTACTAAAGTGAATAATAGTGGAGAAAGTGAACATCCTTGTTTTGTACCTTTAAAAATGGGTATTTTTTGTGAAACATATGTTCCTACCTTAATATAAGCCAAAGTTCCTTTGTATAAATGCTCAATTAGATTAACAAATGCATCTGAGAAGTTTGTGCACTTTAGTAAGGTAAACATATAGTCCCAACTTACTGAATCAAATGCTGAACTTATATCAAGACTAATAAGTGTTAAATCTTTCTTTTTCCTATTTGCAAAATCAATTAATGTTAAAGTTCTTCTTATATTATCAAAAGTATTTCTATTTACAATGAAGCCTGTCTGATCTGTATCTATAATGCCGGGGATGATTGTCTTCAGTCTATCAGCAAAAATACTCATAAACATTT